>NC_056727.1:940651759-940699259 GCF_019279795.1 Protopterus annectens
GAAACATATATTATTCACTACTTAAAGGAGGAAAATCTGTGGAACTATTCAACTATTGAGCAATAGCCATAGCGGCCCTAGGTCAACTGGTGCCCTAGGCAAAACAGCTCCACGGCGCCCCCCAACACATTACCTGGTGCTCCCATCCTGGTCTACCTACACCAAATAAATACTGGAAAAGTGCCTCTGCTACACCGACGCCCTAGGCGGCCGCCTAGTTGGCCTATGCCTAAGGCCGGCCATAGCCATATACTCTCACTTCTCAAAAATCCTTGAAAGAAGTATACATTCCCAACAGCTGAAGTATCTCCTAGATAACAACAATCTCTCTACCACCCACCCTGGCTTTCACCCTTCACATAGCATTACTACAGCTTTTCTTTCTTTCCACAATGGAATAAATCGATTTAGGGACAAAAAAACGATCATAGATCCATATTCCTGTATTTAGTGAAAGCATCTGATACAGTCTGCCATACCAAACTACTGCAAACATTATTTACCTTTAGTCTCTCCACCTCTACCATGAAATGGTTTAAAAAGTATATCGTAGCTAGGATACAGTGTGTCAAATGGCAAACATCCTGCTCCCCTTACTTGCACATAAACATTGGTGTCCCTCAGGGCTCAATCCTAGGTCCTCTCCTCTTTAGTATTTTCATAAACAACCTCCATACTACAGTGAGACAAGGTTCTTTGGTTCAGTAAAGAGACAATGCCACTCTAATCTGATCGGCTCCAAGCATGACATTACTGCAAACTACTGCATACCAGTTCTACTCCGCCATTCTTTTCTGAACCAATCCAATATTCTGCTGAACTCAAATCACAAAACAGAACTCTGATCACAGAAATATAGCATCCAAATAAAACACTAGACTTGAGGTTATCACACATAATAAATTACTTGTGGTCACCATAAATGATAATCTAAACTTTGACATACACATCCAAAATGCTATTAACAAGAACCATTTAAAACTAGGTTTCCTGTACAACGTATGTTCCTATCTCACTGTACACTCTAGAAAGACCACTGCCCTCTTATGTTTATTATCTAACTTCTTCTATGCCTCTCCTGTACTCACAAATATCACCTCCTCCTATTCAATAAAACTGGAATAATGTTATAGTAAAATAGCAGAATTTGCCAACCACTTTCCTGATAAAACCCATCATTACCAAACACTCAACCAACTAAACTGGATGGAACTCCCCAGCTATCAAAAATTCAATTAATTTAAACTGCCCCAAAGTATACTTCATCGCTCAAACAAATGCCCTGTTTTGAGGACAATAATGCTATGGTCCACCTAGATACAGCTAGATCTGTCAGGTCTAAGGACTTATATGGGCCAAGTCTATAAACCAAACAATAAACACGGTGAACCAATTTATTCCTCATATGTATCAACTGTTGGAATACTCTCCTACATAAGCTAAGAGAAATCATAAATCCAAAATGGTTCAAACAAAACCTTAGGACCAACAACTTGGATTCCAAAATATGCTCCTGATGATTTTCTACTGGTGAAACATTGCTACAATTTTATCCTCCTCTCCTCTTTCTGTAGTGTCCTTATGGTCTTCCTGCATAAACTAACCATATAGCTTAGCCGCACCTAAAAATTCTTACCAAACAGTCTGCTACCTAGTAGTAATGTCCTACACATACAGTACTGCACCTACCTATTAGCCTAATTGTAGTTTTTAACATTATCACTACTACTTAATAAAACTGAAATATAATGGCATGGAATATAATGATGTCAAGAATCTATTTTATTTCTGCTTTTTCTTCTTTGTATACTAATTGTTGCATGAGTATGTAATAGTAATATTTTGTTTTGCACTGTATTGCATTGTGTGACATCTTTTAAGATGTATTAACTGTGGAACTTTTCTTTCTGAGCCTCCTCTGACAAAGGGGTTTATCATGCCCCACTTAGTCTTTCCTGGTAAACAAATGCCATAAGTGTGTGTGTGTGTGTGTGTGTGTGTGTGTGTGTGTGTGTGTGTGTGTGACTTACAGGAGTCAAACTTCTTGAAGTGCTGAAAATCGAAACCTTCTCCATTAGGCTTCACAATTCCTCACCAGGTTCCCTTATGTTTTGTTGTGTGTCAGTCTCTTGAAGCTTTAGCTAGATGAAACAAATCAATTAATGCTTCAGCTGAAAGCTGAGAAGAAAAAACACATTTTTTTACAGGGGCCAGTTCCTCATGCACCACCACATAATACATATCCATACAGTGACTGAGTAAAGAGACAATTAGTCAGAAAGAGAAACACTGCAGTGACACCGAATGAGAATTCAACAAATGGTTGCTGAATTCAATGGCTTTGGACCTCAGTCAGTATACATTGTCTGATAGAAGTCTAAGGGTTTAGAAAGTATAAGATGGGCAAAAGCATTTGCCTGTGTAAAAACATTGTGCAGGGAAGCAGGGAAGTTCTTCAGCTCAAAGAATCTTGAGTAGAATAAGCTGTAAGTTGAGATAATCACAGAGAATAGTTATACATTCCAGAATGATGAAGAAACAGCATGATTTTGTAAAAGCACGGCAGTCGAGCACATTCCTAGTGCTGTACTATGAGGACAGAAACATGCAGCATGCATGAACTTAGTACATTTTCTCAGAGTGAAGGCATATACTGATGCTGCCAATTGCATCCGCCTACTATGGACACCAATCCCATACTTTCTGGAATTTTGCAACTGTTTGCACTGCAGTGCCCCACAGTTTAATCACATTTCAGCTTATTTCCATTTATTTATTTCGCCTCAATAAAGGATACTGTAGAGTCTAAAAGTACTTAGTCTCCATATATGAGTTAATAGACACAAGTTTTTATAATTTTATTAAAGTGGATAATTTGGTTAACTGAATAGCATATCTATAAGAAGTTTATGCTGAGAACTGATTGAGAAGAGGTGTAGCTTGCAAGCCATTTAAATATTGTATTTATTTCATTCTGATTACCAATGTGATTCCAGTGATTTGCAGAAGTGTACAAGACATAATGATTCATGCAGAAGTGTAGCTGGCTCAACCAATGTCCTGTGTCGGTGCCACAAACTAGCGATCCAACCCCAAGTTCTTCAGGTGAACCAACCAGGTGGCCAAGTACAAGACATATCCCCCTGCCCCAACATTTCAGGTTCCATTTATACCCTGCATGGAACACTATGGTGCTCAGGTTTTACTTTAAAATTTTTTTTTTTTTTATTTAAACTGTAGCAAACTACTTACTAGAAATGTAGCAGATAGCTGCTACAGTTTATACCCTGCAGTGAACGCTAGGGTGCTCAGGTTTTAGTTTACAAAAATATTTTTTTTTTCTTTTAAACTGTAGCCAACTGTACAGTTTATATCCTGCATGGAGCAGCACAGCACTCTGGTTATAGTTGAAAAAAAAATGTTTTTCCATTTAAACTGTAGCAAATTGCATGCCCCAATGTAGCAAGCAGTTGCTACAGTTAGACCACAAATGGTATGCTACAGCTCTTAGGTCTGTCTGTAAATGTAATACTGGCTTTTAACAGCCAGTATTGCCATCCTAAAGAGTGATCAGGAAGATAGATGGCCAATCACACCCCTAATACTTTGCACTCAGGATGGTTGCCCCTTTTTCCCCACCCTAGCTACACTATTGGATTCATCCTTATCATGTATGATTCCCAAGCAGTAATTTTTCTCTTTGCCGGTCATTAATAATGTCTATTCTTTGTTACTCTATCCACAGCCTCATGTACATGGCTGAGCTCTAACTTGCACTAAAGCAGAGTTCCCAAACTGTTTTTTGGTCTTAAAATGTCATACATTAGTCACTGTTTACTACTATGTTATTTCTACAAGTATTGTTCTGTAATCTAATGAAGCATTTCTCCCTGGCTTCATCTGCAAGGAAGTATTATGCCCAGCTGGGCATTCTTATTGAACAAATGCAAATAAATAAATAAATAAATAAATAAATAAATAAATAAATAGGCACTTTTTCATCTTGTTATCCCCAGGAACTGTGCAGCTACTTAAAGATTTTTGTGCACCTTGCAAGAAAAATCTGTTTCCTTTTAGCCCTTCTGCAGGTTCAGAGTTAAGGGCAACCAGGAGGATCACATTAATACCTTCAGTCATTTTTTGAATTCTCCTGCCTTCTTCATGCTCAGTGGTTCAGTTGCATTATGGCACACCACACTGGCTGTGTGGCTTCAGAATGATAATGTTTTGCCAACATTAAGTGCAGACTCCAGAAATATGTCACAAATTTTTACAGAGAGGGAGATTAAGCAGCTGCACAGTAATGACATGACAAATTCTCATTTGATCTGATATTAGTCACTAGTCCTTAAAGTAAACCACTCAAGCAGGATAGGATAAGGTTAATCAGCTGTTACTGATGCTATGAACTCCCATTCCATTAGACAGGATTGTGATTCATACATAATAAGCTGATCAATATTTCTTTGTCATTCTTAAAGTGTGCAAATATCTGACAAGTCGGACTGAATGTGAAAGTACAAGTTGTTAAAGTTACTTTGTAGATGTCCAGTTATGTGACTGCATATAACAGATGGAGTTGATAATGTATAATAAAAGGGAGCATGGATGGTAATGCTCCCACATTAACTTTTGTTATAAACTCCTTCTGTTACATATAGTCTAGTAATTAAAATTCTGATAACTGCATGTTGAATAGTAATTGGTGATTTGCAATTTCCCTGTTGACTTTTTCCAGATAATGCTATTTGAATTTATTCCACACTTTTTGCACTTATGGAGGCCATACAGATTACTTTCAAAAGGGCTGGACTCTGACAGCAATCTAAAATATTCTGTAAATCAAAATCCCTGATGTTTCATTGGGAAGAACAGACACTAATAAGTTCTTGTCTTTCACCAACCCCAATGTGCAAGATGACCCAATAGAGTGTGACAGAAGGATGTCAAATAAGCTGAAAAGTTAGGTGTACAAGCAGTGCCGGGACCAGTACTACTGTATGGTACAGAAACCTGGGCAGTGAAGGTACAAAACCTGAGGATAGTGATGAAGTGCCTTAAATGTGTGTTAGGATGTACACTGTGGGATAGACAAAGAAATGAGGACATCAGAGCAGAAGCCAAAGTAGGTCCAGATGCAGACAAGGTCAAAGAGAACAAATTAATGTGGTTCAGTCACATTAGCAGGAAAGCAGAAGACAATTTGGTGAAGCAGATTTGGGGAGAGACAAACAGAAGGCAAAAGGAAATAAGTATGTCCAGCCAAGAGGTGGATGTTTTCTATGAGACAATACCTGGGGCACTCATTCCATTTCCTGCATCCTTTCAGCACATCCTAACTGACCAAGACTACATTGTAATAATTAAATTAAGGTGGAGGTTTGGGGTCTGCTAGGCACCCAGAAATCATGGGATTATAGATTTTCTGAAGTGCATTTTACAGCTTTTTCCAACCTTTTGATACAGTGATGGTCTGAACAAAAATCATGAGTTAATCCTACTTTTTAATGTTCAAAGCTAATGAAGTACTATTTCGGGATAAACTGGGAAGGCAACTGCTTGTGAGAATACACACATCATACCTGGCAATAGTACCTGCCCCTAGCCTCTTAGCTCATAAATAGGTATTGACTTTGTTTATTCCTCTCTGTCAAATTGGGATCAAAATTAATGCACACATGCCCACCGTCATATTTCAAGCTGTTCTGCTGCTTTCATATTTACACAAAGCATGTCTCTTCACTCTCTACACTGTCAAAACACAACCACATTCTGTAAATTCTTCTAATGTCAGACTAAGACAAAACTGAAAAAACAAATACAACATAATATATTTGCTGTCACACGTATATAAACAGCAAGCTTATTTACTCTCTCCCAAAAGATAGCCACTTGTATATGCATTGAACTCTAGATTGTGAGGAAAATGGAAAAAAAAATATTTCAATAATGTTTCCAATGTGTTATTTCTAGAAACAGTACAGTACCCATGTTGAAGTTATAGTGACAACCCCTGCACTCCTATGAAGTTTGTGAGGAAAGTTAACAAAATAATGACCACACTGTCCCCAGCCCAACCCAAGATATCTCTGAGTTTGGGAGGAATGTTAAAGCGATAATGATACTGTCTGCAGCTCTCCACTCAATACAGTGATCTTCTGTGTACATCTGTGAGCAGGGCTGATTTTAGATTAGGTGGAGTTCAGGGAAGAGGTGATTAAAAGCCTATGTCAAAATCCAATTTTGAAGATTTCATGGGGGGCATCAGCCCTAGAATTTCTGAATGTGTAAGTATTCTGTAGCACATTTTTCTCTTACTTTTTAACAGATCACTGTTAAACTGAGCAAACAACAATATGGTAAGTTGCTTTCATCCAGGTAACCCCTACCAAGCAATTATATGTGCTTCTATGTACATCTGGTTGTGATAAAGAAGCATGACCCTGTAATGGGTTTCATCTTTGTTCCAAAAAACAGCTGCCTTGCATTAAAATATTGCACATTGATTCACATAATCATATTAGTCCTGCAAAGCTTAAATGATAAGCAAACAGCAGCAGGCAATGAGTCATTTTGCTCCACAGAAGATAGCCACAGCAGTTACCTCTACTCTGACTGTGCATATCTGGTGTCCAGTTAAGTCACCCATCTTACTTCTCACAAATGCACATTAGTTCTACAAAGCCAGATAGTGATGGTTTAAATTGACCAAATAACAAGCGGGTCAGTTACTTTCATCCAGCCAACCCCAACCCCCACCAATCAGTTATATCCATGAAGTCTGATGACTGTGTAATATTGTTTCACCATTACAGCATGGCTCTCAACTCACAAGACATTGAAAATATGAACAAATGCCTTTGAAACATACGTACATTGAGCTAAATCTCTGGACATGTAATTACCATAAAATCTGAATACCAAATAGCACATAACTGTTCCTGCTTCCAGGAAGACTGTGGGATGCTACTCAAACACACTGTTCAAAAATAGTGACAAAATGATGGAAAAAACATTATTAAAGAGGCAGCATAAAACTCTGTAGACCTTAGTGAACTGTATAACAAAGCATGCAAGTCATTTAATTTTGCTTCAGAAAAATGTGATGCAATATGTGTGCCCACTTTCTTTATTGTTGCCACTAATATGTTGGTCATTTAGTCTAGATTTCTGTGTACTAAACAGCTTCAAAAATCACATGTTGATGGGAGCTTTAGAAAATTGTGTGAAGGGGTAAATCAAGCCTAAAAATAGGGAGATACCCCCAAAAATAGGAACATTTTGTGTAGCGCTAAACCAGGTCTAAAATAGGAACATTCTACTCTTTACACAAAGACAGAGAAATATTGTCAAAAATATCTGGTTAATCATTGCCAGTGTTACTGTAGTAAAAAAAAAAAAAAAAAAAAAACAATAGCACTTACCTCATGGCGTCATTCCTCTCATCATCTATCCAAACACAAACCATGAGGCCAGAAAATATTGCCAAAAAATATCTGGTTGATCACTGCCATTGTTATCTCACAATGCAATAACACTAACCACTCCATTCCTCAATGTCTGTACCTTGCCCCGATTTTGCCACATTTTTTTAGGTCAATTATTTAAAAGAAAAAAAAAAGCTCCCTTTAGTCACCTTAATCCCTACATTTAAACATTGAATTGTCTCTTCTCCTATGACCTCACACCATTTAAACTTTACATGACTTAAGTGGGCTGCAGCACCCCCACCCCATACAGCACTCGCTGCACTGCAGTTACATTTTACTTTAGTAGCAGCGCTTTATTTATTTTTTAGAGCAAATAAATATTGCTGTAAAAAAATAAATGGGGAAAAAGTCCCCCTACATGCACTGAGCCCTAAGCGATTGACTAGTTCACCTATGCATAAGATTGGCCTTGGTGCTACTTACACAGTATTGTCTCATGAAATTGTGGTGATTCTGGTCTCAGGTATTTACTGCAGCACATTTCCCATGATGATAAAATCACTGCTGCATCTCAACAGAGACAGAACTGTAACCAGCATAAATGGGCAGCAGACATGACTGTCATCTGTAACACAACTTCTTTACATATTTAGCCATTACAAATCTGTTTCTGTGTTACTGTTTTACCAAAATGCCAAAGGCAGTATATGTAACACAGTAAGGGGCTGACATACAAACCAACAATAATTATATGGAAAAAGAGTGACTAGGAAAGGGGGTGAAATTTATACAGAGAAGAACAATATAAGTGCATATGGTGCAGGAGATACATTGCACTGGAAAAATTGTATTTTTTGGAGATACTAGTAAATTACAGATGAAACAGAAATAGTAAAACTGGCTGAATTGACAATGTATTAACAGCATAAAATAACCTTGACATTTTAAAATAGTCTCATGTTGGACTACATTCTGACAGCTGAGGTCAGTACACATTAATAGTCTTACACGGAAATAAAAATGCAATGGTGCTTATGGTTGTCACAGCTGTATGTCAACTACACTGGACCTTTGGTAGAAATTAGAGTGGTCAATGCCTGTTGGATCATACTATCATTGGAAATAATGGAAGTGTTAAAATCTGCATTCCTGTTCTCATGGCTACCTGCACCTATACCTGAATGTCTCCTGAGTTTCCATAATTTATTCCCATAAAGAAATATTATAAGCCGTGTTTCTTTGCTCACCATAATAATGCTGGAGATAACGAAACGCGGGCTGCTCTGGCAGCGTTCCAGTAGTAGAGATATGCCCTGCATCCTTTCTTGGAACTCTTTGGCTGTCAGGAGCTTAGTCAGCTCTTTCAGTTGCTCTGTCATTTCAGCACAGCGAATGGCAGGCTTGCGTATTGCTGGGAGTTGCTGCTGTTGTTGCTGTTGTTGTTGTTGCTGTTGCTGCTGTTGTTGCTGTTGTTGCTGCTGTTGCTGTTGTTGCTGCTGTTGTTGCTGTTGTTGTTGGTGCTGCTGCTCCTGTGGTTCTGATGGAAAGCTGGAACCTTCCCTAAAATACCAAACAGAAAGGGTTTACAGCAGCTTACCTGTCTAACTTTTAACTTCTCTGTCAAGGTGCATTTATAAGACAGTACTAAGCAGGACATTATGATAGCAATCCCATAAGCTTTGAGGATGAAATGAAATAAAATATGCTAGCTAAGTACTGTTTTTTGTGTGGTTTACATAGTTTACTTATTTTTCCATTTCTAAAAACTTACACACACACACACACACACACACACACACACACACACACACACACACATATGTGCATGTGTGTCTGTCTCTCTCTTTATCTAATATATATTTAGACATGCACAGCTGATCAACTACTGGGATATTTTCTTTTCAGTTGTGACATTTTATGATGCTTGGCATGCACGCAGACAGAGAAAAACCTGGTATAACAGTCTAATATCCTCTGTCATGCTTACATGATATCCAAGTGTTGAGCCAAATCATTTCTGCTTTCTTCTGAGGCTTAACATGAAGCACATGGAACTCAGTGGACTGACTAAAACTTAGCTGTATCTTGGGCATGAATAAAGAACCGACCCTTAAGACAACCGTGGCCTTGTAGAAGATTGTATTGGGTCATCTACGCATCAAGTCCTGTAACTTTGAAATGTTCTTGTCTGGAGTAATGACAATCAAAAAAGCCTTTTAGAGCACATAATTGAGGTTAGTTGAATTTGAAGACTGAAAATGGGGTACAGTAATTTTGTTTCACAATGTTCGTGTTCCTTAGGACCGTGTGTTTTTCAGAAAGAATGGTTATTTTTCAGAAAGAGCTAACTGCAGAATATGTGGAGACTGGAATATCTAGAGGTTGGCGTGCTAAGACAGCAGACAGATAGATACACTTTGATAGAGAAAGGAAAAGGGTGGATTTTAGTAGTACGTGCCAGAAAGGTACAAAAGTCTTTGAGGAATATTAGCAACACACTGATCAAAAGTCCCATTGTTGTACCAAAGATGGAATCTTTTCCACTTTACTAGGTATAACTTTCTAGTTGGTCTTCTTGCATTCAGCAAAATGCACACACTAGAGGACAGAAAATGTGTCTATGGAGTACTTACCTGAAATTGTCTAGGTTTTGAACTTGAAGAATATGAGGTTGGATTGTGTCAGAGTTTCTTTCAGCAATCAGGAAGTTGCAAAAAAGTAGAAGGGTCAAGGACTTCTATGGCATAGACCATCTTGGAGGACTACATGTGAATGAATTTAGCTTTTCTTTTCATTTCTGCTTTTACTAGAATCTTTGGGATTACCCTGGGTTCACTGAAGTGAGAAAGCATTAGTTGTCTAGGCCCTTGGACAAGGGGATAGAGTACAGAAGGCTGTAAGCTGATGATTTTACCTGAATGCAAACACATCTATTTTGGGAGATCACCCTTCATTGTGATCACCAAGTATACCTTTTCTGTTCGGTTTTGATTTTTGTGCTCTCGCTTACATATGCAGGTAAGTATACACCTGCAAGTAAGTATATAATCTGATAGAAAAGTTCCACAGCTTCTCAGTTATTCTGCAAAAAAAGGTATCAGACAGATCCTCTTTGTTAGCATAGCACTCCACTGCAGCACTCTCTTTTATTACTCCATGCACCCCAATCACTGGGCTGAAAGAAGGGCATGAAGAGCATAAATTATTGCCATAATGCCATTTACATTTATGTATTTTCTATTGCGGTCCCCAGCCATGTGCTATGAACCTTGAGCTGACCCATATCTGCTCCCCAAATAAGGCCTAAAGCATCTGGGATAAATCCTTGCACTGAATCTGGTAAAGTGAAAGACAGCCCCAAACTTTTGGTTACTTGTGAGTCCCACCAAGATGACTTCTTCCTAATAAGTAGGATTATAGGAATCCTCTGTTTTAGAGGCTGGCAGTGCTTGCTCCATGGAATTTTGATGTACCACAAAATCTTACTCATGCAGGCTTCAATTAGTGACAATCAGAACAGAAGCCTATGTGTATCTAGAGGCATTCAGAACACTTTGGCTTGTCAAGCAGAGTTATTAGGAAATATGTAGGAAGAAGTGTTTATGAGACAAAAAGATATTGCCCTAAGGTCGAAACACCTCAGAGAATGATGTGTCTAATTTGGCATAAGGACGAAAGAGAGTGACGACTTTTGGAGGTTTATGTAAATGCCTGTTATGCAAAGTACTAAAAGTGCAACTTAGAGCTCCTTGAAGCTCCTCTGAGGATCTTGTGGCCTGTGTTAAACAAACTGATAAGGTGGGGATAAGTGTGCATGATCTCGAGTGACTACTGGTGTCAAGCATCTAGTAAAGACCTTGGTAGCAATACAGAGTCCAGAGAGCAAGGAGATGAAATGGAAATTGGAGTCTGCCACCAAAAAAAACTATAAAAGGTCCATGTGCCTTGTGAATAGGCGTATTTCATGTCCATGGTGACCAAGAGTGCATTTGTCCTGAGCAGAAGAGAAATAGATCATAAAAAGAACATCCTTAACTTCTTTTACAGCCACAAGTTTGTTTAACATGTATATACCTAGGTTCAGTCTTTATAAGTTCCCTTTTTGGCCACCAAGAGTATGGAGTATAAGTCAAGCATTCAGAAGATATGACTTCTGCAGCCCTGTAGTTCAACATCTGACATAGAATAGATTTGGCCAGTAGGAACTATTTTTTAGGAATGAGGGCATTTCCAAGAATTGTAGAAGGTGCCAGAATGTTATGGTGTGGCCTCTGTTAACAACACTCAATACCCATTGGTCTACGGTCAAGAGGGCCCAAAGTTCCCTGTAGTAGGAGATCCTTATACCCAAAAGATTTTGAAGATAGTTGGGGGGAGAGAAAAAAGAAAGCAGTCATAACTGATGTTGACCTGAACTAGCTGAAATGGATTTCCCTCCGTACATATGTGTTTTTTTCTCCCTTATCACCTTCTCTAATTTTAGAACCCTGTTGTTTTTTAATGTTTTACATATTTAAGGACTTGGGAAGCAATGGAACATCTGCTTGACGGACTGGAGGGTATTTCCTTTATCAAACTTCTTAAACACATCTTGTGAGGTTACAACAAAGAAGCCCCCCCCCCCCATCTTAGGAGAAGGGCATTTAAAAGCTGTTTTACATTCTCTGATAAGGTTAGAGTCTAAGCCTATCATGGCTTCTACTAACTGTGCCTTTGGCAGCTGCTCTAGCACAAGGTATCTGCAGTACTATAACTACATTCAAAATTATGCTCAACAACCTGTGCAGCTGTCTAAATATGCCTGACAGTCCTGCCCTTCACAGCCTCATCAGTAATGTCCAGTACCACCTCTGCCCTCACAGTCTCGTCATTAATATCCAGTGCCAGCTCTGCCCCTCATAGTCACATCCATAATATCTAGTGCCACCTCTGCCCCTCACAGTCTCATCCTTAATGTCCAGTGCCACCTCTGCCCCTCACAGTCTCATCATTAATATCCAGTGCCACCTCTGCCCCTCACAGTCTCATCCATAATGTCCAGTGCCACCTCTGCCCCTCACAGTCTCATCCATAATGTCCAGTGCCACCTCTGCCCCTCACAGTCTCATCCTTAATGTCCGGTGCCACCTCTGCCCCTCACAGTCTCATCCATAATGTCCAGTACCACCTCTGCCCCTCACAGTCTCATCTTTAATGTCCAGTGCCACCTCTGCTCCTCACAGTCTTAAACTTAATGCCCACTTGCCACCTCTGCTCCTCACAGTCTCATCATTAATGTTCAGTACCACCTCTGCTTCTCACAGTCTCATAATTAATGTCCAGTGCCACCTCTGCCCCTCACAGTCTCATCATTAATGTCCAGTGCCACCTCCTCAATTTTTTATGGTATCTCATTCATACTGAACCCTGTAGGTCTGACAAACAAAACCCTAATACCTAAAGTAGCCAACATATGTATCTTCTTTTTGAATCTGTCCATTAGTGTACGTATCTGTTATTGGGGAGAGTGTTTGAACTAAGAACCAGTTTTAAACCTTTAGAGGCAGCCAAACAAACCCCAGGGTTGGCCACATGATTCTTACCAAAATGTTTGTTTGGTTTATGTACCCTGTAGAAATTGTTTTTTTTTTTTTGGGGGGGGGGGCAGAAATCTAGTTCTAGAGAGAATATTTTAATGACATCAAAAGACTACACTACAGAGGAGATAGCAGATGATTGTGGCTCTTAAAATCTAGGCTCTCAAGACATTTTTCATCAGTAATGGCAAATGTTTGGTGACTGGGATGGCTTTTGTCAGAGAGTTATTACCTAAATAAATATTGAGTTCAGTATTTGTTAACTCATTTCAGGTTTGTGTAGAAAAAAGGCATAGCTTTGGTCTTTAATGTGATAAATATGAAGTCTTAAGCACTGAGATAGCTTAGCAGTGATTGAAACTGTACTATAGGTTATCATTTTTATCTTCTGAATGAGAAGACCCAAACAGGATTATGGCGTTATAATCATATTGGATCAGCCTAGCTAGTTCATCAGATAATAAATTATTGTTAACATCATTCATGAGAAGCTATGGAAGGCATAATGGTTAAGGTGTTTGCCTCACAGACAGAAAGTAAAGGCTATGATTCTCACAGTGGGAAACACTTCTGGGCTTAAAGGGCCCCTTGGAGTCCCTAGCCTAGTCATCACCTATGAACCTACTTAATGCTGTTGCTATCTCTTGCCCTTTATATGAGCAAATGCCTAGGCAGTAAAATTTCCTTATAAAGCTAGATTTAGGTCTGATACATGTTACACAATGTGGCATTAAACAAAATTAAGCTTAGAGTAGCTAACTTACTCATCGAATAGCATTACCATATCCTACAACTATATAACATCTTGCTCTTAAACCCCAAAACTAGTTTGCATATCAAACAGTACTTTCATATCCTAGCACTATATAAAAAATCTTGTCTCTAACACCAGAAAGTACTCCAAGAGACCCCTGTTAAAACCCAATCCTTGTTTTAAACACCTTTACTGAATTATCACTTAAGCTATATGCAAACATAAATTTATATAAAAGAAAACAAATCATATTAACATATTCCCAGTTGCAAACATTACACATCCCATATATTCTTAAGTATAATTAACACTCCAGAATTATATCAACTGATTATTTCCTGCCTTCCCTAAAACCTCACACCTCCTCCTTATTCTGCATGCCTTGTTCCTACAGTTTCCATTTTTTTCTACGTAATTTGCGCATACCCTTTTCTAAAAATCCCATTCCATTTACTTTATGTCCATTACAGTGTTCAGTATTTCAAGTATAGTTAGTTTAGACTTTAATTGAATAAGTCTAGGCAATTCAGATCATGTATCCCAGCTCAAAAAATATTTTCTTACTTACACTTATTTGCCCACCCAATATTTTTGGCAGAGTACTCTGTATGGAATTTTTAAAGTCAGCCAACTCATTACATAACCAAAACATATGTTCCTAGTTACTTTATTCCTCTCCATCACATCTCCAACAGTTGGCATCTACCTGAAGAAGTATCCTTTAGAGTCTGCTTGGGAGTATACAAATTGCCCATGCAACACTTCCAAGCAAAAATTGTAAATCTTCTAGACTTTGTTGCATATTTGGGAGCTATGCATATGTCTTCCCACTGTTTCCTTGTGAATTGCTTATCCAAACTCTCTTCCCAATCATTTCTAACCTCCTCTTATTGATTCCTATATCTTGCAATATTTAATATGCCTTACTAATTATCTATTTTTTAACAGCAGCTTCTGTTCAAGATTCTCATAAAAATTCTGCCAGGCCAGGTCTTTCACTTAGGCCACCCCTACTTCTTTCTCTTTGCCTACACTCTGACATCAACCCCCAGTACTGAAGGCAGTCTCTAGACTATAGTCCAAGTCTCTTATTGGCATTTTCCCATTCTATTAACTTTCCCCTCTCTAATTATTTGCTCCCAATACCTTGGTTCCTTTGCCAGTTTTCCCCAGTAAATTCCAGCTCCCTCTTTTCTACACTATTTACCCCTCATTTCAGTCATCCCTAACTTCAAAATCTCCACTCTCCATGCTCATGTTGGCTTACTTCTTAGAATACTTTCTGCTCCTTTATGAACATAATATTCTTTATGGCTGTTTCTGTTCACCTTAAGGATCTGCATCTAAAATACCACTCTTTCCTTATTTCTTGAATTTCCTCCCCCCATCCATATCATCATCCCTTTCCACTTTAAATTATAGCTTTCTGCTTGTATAATGTATATGAGCCTTAACTGTGTAATTCTAAAATATCCCATTCAAATCAGGAAATCCTTACCCACCTTGTTCTACTGGAAGAATCAACTTATCCCACTTGACACTTACCCTTTCCTCCCAAATAAAATCTTTCAACTCTTTATTAATTACTATCCACAACATTTCTTCTGGGTAATAAAAATGTGCATGACCTGTATATAAAACTAAAGGGACTAAAAACATTTTCACTGCTTGAATCTTGCTATCCATAGTCAAAAACACTTCCAGTTTTTCCGTTTCTGTTATATCTTTTGTTTAATCCCTTGTCACATGTGCTTAGCTGATTTAACTGAATCCTTTTTAATCCATACTCCTAAATACTTCATTTTATTATGTCCCCATAAATACGGGTATTGCTGAACCCATTAGCTATAGCCTTTGTCTTATCTTCATTAATTTTATATCCTGAAAAGACCTGAAACAATCCCAAATTGTTGCACAACACTGAAATGTCCTTTTCTGGCTTTATCAGGTACAAAATAATATTGTATGCAAATAAAGCCACATTTTCTTGATTACCATACCAATTATATCCTTGAATTTCTGAGTCCCTTATTTTATTTGTCAATGACTCTAAGTATAATGCAAATAAGAAGCAGAAAGAGGACCTTCTGCATGGTTCCTCTGTTCAAACACAACTTATCAGAGAAGAAACCTCCCACTTTAATTTTTGCCTTCAGTCCCTCATAATTCCTCCTAATTAACCTTATTATTGTATTAATAAATGCAAATGCTTTCATTGCCATACTCATAAAAATCACAAGTTGCTCTTTTAAATGCTTTCTCTGCATCAAGGCCCTCCAACAACAGTGGTATTTTCTTACATTCTGTTTCCCACTAGATCGTCATTGTTCTGCTAATGTTGCCAGATGTTTGGCTCCCCTCAAAAAAATTCTTTTAGCTATTATGAACATAAACACTTTATAATTATGGTTTAAAATTGAAATGGGCCTATATGAAGTTAGGTCTAATTGGTTTTGCTGTCTTTAGGTATTACAGCTGCCACAACTTTCTTCCAGGATGCTGGTGCAGCCCTTCCTTTCAAAATTCTAGTAAAAAACTTCAGATCTTTACCTTCCAGATTCTGGACTTCCACAGGAATACCATCTATTCCTGGAGACTTTCCTGCAGATTGATTATATATTACCATTTTTATCTCATCTCCTCTTATCTTAACTGTTAATTGTTGAATTTCATCTTTCTCTAACCTTGGCATACTTAATATTCCATAAATATTTCCTTTTGTGCTCTTCCTTGATTTCCACATGTCTCTGCTTTATACAATTTTTCATAAAATTTCCAAAATTTCAAAAATATCTCTATCACCTTTACAGGGTTTCTGGTTATTTTTTCTTGTTACAAGTGCCCTGTGTTTGGCAATAACCCTTTATACTTTCTGTTGCTTAAATTGTTGTGCTAAAAGTTTTTGTGCTCTGGAGTTTTTATCAAAGGACAGTTGCAAAATAGCATTCTTTCTACACTTATCCAGCACTCCCTTATTTTCTGTTCCCTACTATGCAGTTGAGCTTCTTCTTGTTATGTGAGAGTCCTTTTGTTCTGCAGTACATTAACCTTTGTAAGACCCTCTAAATAATGCTTGTTACTTCTTAACCATATCTCTTTTTCTTTTATTTCTACCTTATTTTTAAACTCCACTTTCATTTTATCCCACTCACTACCTATAACTTCTGAAAAAAAATCTATCATCCATAATAACTCTGTAATAATTTCTGTTTTTCATTCCTTAAATTCCTCTACTTTTAACAGAGAGATGGGGAAGCACCAGTGTCTCATTTTTGCTTCATTACCCTGCATTTATCATAGTTGTTATTGGATGTGGGTTCTCAGCTTTCAATTAAATGCACAAGTTCCTGTGAAATATAATTTCTGTCTAGTCTATCTAGTCAGTTATTGTACATTGCGTAATAATATGTAAATTATTTCAGAGTTCCTCCTACTGAATTGACATCTACCATATTGAGTATTTTCATGCATTTCTTAAGAAAACTACCTTATTTTGTTATATTTCCCCTTCTAGGTCTCCCAAAAGCATCCTCACTGTTGTAAATCATGTTAAGGTTCCCACCTATATATAATATTCCCAGGTCTATAGTACTTCATTGAACATGCATTACAGTGAATACCTATTCGGCAACCCATTTACATTGACCATACCTTCATTGAATGTTAAAATCATTAAACAGTTTGTATAAGGAAGGGAGTTAGTTGGCCATCATTAGACATTTTCCCACTGTAGTACGATCTCAGAGTTGGTATATATATATATATATATATATATATATATATATATATATATATGTGTGTGTGTGTGTGTGTGTGTGTGTGTGTGTGTGTGTGTGTGTGTGTGTTTAGAGTGTATGGGGATGCAGGCCCCCACATTGGAGGATGTGGGTGGTGGGTTTGAAATAATGTAGTGTGTGTGACAATCACTGTGGTGGACAAGTAATTCCCTTCCCTATAAAAAACATGCACTGATTTTAACTCCTGATTTCTTTTGTCCCTGATATGTTGTTGAATATCCATCCTGAAAGCCTTTCTTTATCAAATTCACATGCTCACTTTGTTCCAAATATGTCTCCTGTAGCATTACTGTTTGCAACCTGCATTTCTTGATATAATTCAATATTCATACCCCTTCATCTATACTGTGAAGCCATTCACATTCCAAAATAATATGGAAAGTGTAGCCATTAAGGGAAGACATTATTATATCCAGCTATTGTATATGTCAGCTTTTTTAATGTCTGTTTCCAACTTTTGTGTTACATGCATCCACTAATGTTTGACAGGTTGATCTTTTATACAGTTGTTTCTTGTCATCTCCATTTGAACCTATATCACATTTTACAAGACTTTTTATTTTAATGAAAACCATCAAAACACAGAAAGAGAGAGAGAGAGAAAACATCCCCATAAACTTTTAACTTAAAACAAATTAAAAAAAATGTGCATCTTCAAATAATGAAGTTTAACCCTCCTGATAAAAACGTGCACAAATCAACAGCTGCACCGACAGGGATTATCTAACCTAAAATTAAGGTTATCCATGCTAAAGCACATACTCCTGCTTACACTAACTGTTGTCTTTTCTTGTCTTATCTTTATTCCCCTCCCAGACAAGAAAAACATATTGTATGCTTTCAGAAAACATTAACTTTTAGCCCTAAGAAAAAAATGCACTGATTATCTTTAAATAAAACTAAATTATATACTGTTCTAGCACAGGCATTGAGGCATTTACTCCCAATAATTTCAATATTCTTATTCACTTCCAATTATTTCAAACTTTATTTTTTTTTTACTAAGCTACTTGCCCTTGTACCTTTTAATTTTACATTTCTCTCAACAAACAACATCCAGAGATCTCGATATGTATTGTTTGGACTTGTAATGAGATTCCCTCCATGGAAATTTAAGAACTGAATGTACATCTACACCCAGCTGCAGACTTCTCAACTCATACTGAACATTTATTTGCAAAAGGAAAATTTTTCATTACATTCAAAGTGTTCTTGTATGTTTATATCTCAAATGCTTACACACAAAATGTATTATATTAAGCCAAGTGCATTAATCCAGATGTTCACATGTGCAAAAGTACGATAAATCATCTCTACATATACTATATTCAGTGCACTTTTACACTCTCCCCCCATCCCAGGATTACATATATTAATTTGAATATACTTTGTCTAGCCTTTCTTCTCTTTCTACGTTGTAATGCCTATATTTCTTAAAATAAAAAATAAGAAGTACTTGTTTACTTTATCTTTATCACATATAACAATCACTGAAAATAATTGCTATAAAACATCCAATTTATATCATGCAAATTTTTATATAAGCACTGTTAAGAACAAAAATTATTTTACTTATACTCACTATTTTTCCTTTTAATATCCTTCCAAACATTAATGACATGTTTAACAAATTCAATAAAAGTCCAATTTTTCTCAGCCACTTTTTCTTGTAAAACCATACTTCAAAATGTGAGTAATGCTTTATAGTCTCACATTTATTCGCTAATTTCAGTGTTGCTGGTCTTCTTCCTGTTCATTTCCATCTCCCAACCCAGACCCTGGTTCATGTCCAAGGTACTCTCAATTCTTCTAATCCACGTCTGTGCTTTTTTTTCCATCTCTTAAACATTTTCTTTTTCAAACATTGGAAAAGGTTTCAAATGCAAAGTCTTGGTATGAGATTTATAATCAAAAGAATGAGAGGCAGAGTCAACTTCTGTTTGATGGTTTGCCTTTTTTTTGGACACATTTTTGTATTTCTTCCTTAGCATGTTCTGCATCAGAAAAACAACATGGATCTTCCAGGAAAAAATATGCTAAAGACAGATGGATACAGCAGCTTGCATCTGCCTGCCAGCATTCCTTGATTGTTGGGATAAATATGGTTCTCTTCTGCCTGGTGTGCAGTGAATAATCATTTTTAACAAACATTCTACTGTCTCCAATTTTTAATATGTTGCCCTTCTGCCATAGTATTGCCCAGAGCAACTCTTTCTGATGGTATGATTGTATCTTTATTAATAAAGGTCTTGGCCGCTTTTATCTCAGATTCTCTTTGTGTGCTATGTCCTCTAACTCTATCATTTTTGAAACAGCTCTTCTTGAGCAGTCTCATACTCAGTCAATCTTTTCTTCATTTTGTCCTCTGATTTTTGTAGTTTTACCAGCTCATCTGAATAGCTGTTTAAAGCTTCTTCCATTTTTTCCAGACTTTTATTTGCGTTGATATACTCATTCAATGTTTCATTTATTTTAATCAGCTCTGAACCCTTTTGATTGCTCTGAGCACATTTGATTTATTTTTTTCCTGTAAATTACTGGAGGACATCTGTTGTACCAAACCTGGAGTTTGATCTGCTTTTTGCTGAATAGCTGCAGGATTCTTCCCAGTCAATGTTTTCTCTTCACCTTTCTCATTGGTTTCCTTTCTTACTCTTTAATGTTGGTCTTTACTGGCAGTGACATCCTTTTTTCACACTTTGAGAGCTGAAGTTAAGCTGTTGATCATTGTGCAGCCATCTTGCAAGTCCTCCATTTAAAACCCAATCCATAATCCTAAACAGCCCACCCTATTACAGGACCGAATAACATGGATATGCAATTTTCTAAAGTGTCTGTGGCTAGCTTGGTAGATTTGGACATCCTAATGCAGAGTAGCAATTGTTGCATGTTCTCAGACAAAAAGTTAATCATTATAGAAAATAACACAGTATACAAGAGATGTAAATAGACAGCTTCATTGTAGGCAAAAAGCTCACATATAAACAATGTTGTCAAGAATACCCACACTACATCCCTTAGAAACACACACGCACACACACACAGACCCACACACACACACACACACACACACACACACACACACACGCACACACAGATTGTTTTATGATAAGGCACTTAAAAGAAACCTTCCCAAATCTCAAAGACTTCCAAAGCCACCTAACGACAACAATGCTCCTCAACAATCACTAAAACATAGACCAAAAGCAACACCAAACATCTCACATAAGCCTACACCCAGTGGTCTCCCAACAGCAAAGCCCATAAGGCAAGCATATACTATAATATGGGATACAACCGAGACCTCGTTTCTGATAAAGGAACCACCAAGGAAAAGAATAGTAGCAGCAAAAACAACCACAGAGGTTCCAAACATGGCAAATATGATCTTTGCTTTGTTTTGTTGATGTTTTTATTCTAAAAAGTACAAACAAGTAAGCGCTTTCACGGATAACAAACTCTGCTTTATCAGACCATGTTAAACACAATGTGACAGATGACTATTTAAATGTTACAGCAGCCAATCAAGTACAAGTCTAGAAGGAAGGGAAAGGTCAGTACATTTAAATTACATACTGTAGTGCAAAATAGACTTGCTTTGTGCTGGCAAATGAAAGCAGCTCACATCCACAATGTTAAACACTGTCAAACTACTGCAACCTTAAAAACACAACACATATACATGCATAAAAACAGATTATTATACAAATAAATAGCAGCATTTATTAAAGCAGCAACTAATAATAAAATGTCTAAAAAATCCTGCTGATTCCTTGCTATATCAGCATGGACAATAATGAAAAAACAAGGCAGTCAATCTGTTTGAGAGTCTAAAGACAGAAGTAGTTGAACTTGTATGACTATTATATGGTACTAATAAAAACTGCCTGATACGAAATGTATACTTAACAGAAATGAGGATAGGATGGTGGGTAAACTGTGTGACATGCATATGCTATCAAATGCATAATTGAGAGATATAAATATAGTCACAGAACATCATGATAAAAAGTTGATTTTATCATATTAACAGCAAGGGCTAACAATGTTTCAGAACTCTTGCTTTAAGGAAAGGTTTTATTGATACCTTGCTGTTCAAACCCGGGGGTTTGTCAGCTTGTAGCTGGATAATCCACTTCTGTTCTATGCATTCAGTCTTGTTTAATAAATCTCCACCTCGAATATTAGCATGCGCTAACTCTAAGGCAAAGAACTTGAACTTATGGCTGGGGCTTTTCTCCTTAGCATGCATAGCTAAAGCACTGGATACTTTCACATTTCTAATGTCTCTCAGATGTTCAAGGATCCTGTCCTTGAAAGCCCTGTTTGTCTTGCCTACATAGTAGGAAAAACAAGTGATGCAGAAACAGAAGTATACCAGATTCTTGGTCTGACAATCCGCATAGAAACTAGTGTCAATACTGAAACCAAGTTGGGAGTGAAGGAAATGACCCCCAGTGTGTATGCATATACAAGCCATACACCTTCTACAGGTGTAGGTACCCTATCATAGTGAATGTCGGTGTAAATGAGCTGAGCTGTACCTCACTGGACTATATGGAAAGAGACATAATGGATCTCTTGGAATATGTGTCACACATGGGTATGCACACTGCATTGAGTAGTATTCTACCTTCATCCAGGATGATGCTACTGGATGAACTAAAATGACTGATTTAAATAATTGGCTTAGTTTATGGTGCCACCCCAGGGGGGGTTCTTTTATCTATCAGCATGGGAGGACATTGTCAACAGACTACTTTGTTTTACCAAGGAAGCACTGTACCTGCCCTTCCTAGGCTTTTAGATATTGGCTAAAACTTTATCCACCCACTTAGAGAGCCTTTATTCAGGCAATGTCAAAAAGACTAAACTACTATCATAGTAAAAAATTCTCCAAGCAGCCTTAAGATGTTACTGCTCGATGCTAGGAGCCTAAAAAAAACACCTTTTCCTCCAAGCCCACTGTGGGGAATATGGGCATCTATGCTGTGACTGAGACTTAGTTTAAAGCCATTGAAGTACTCCAGCCGTGCAAGGATGCAGTGCCTTCCTAACATTTAGATCAACTGCACAGATTGGGGCCAAAGGTGGAGGTGTCTCAATCTAAGCAACAAACATATCTCCAGTTTGGTTAAAGAGGCTGATACCAGGAAATCATCCATGTTCAAGTCACCACAGATAAGGTCCCTCACCATATCTTGGATAACTACATGTCACAATCTATGTCCCTAGAGTCTGACAATTTTAATCTAAACCTACTAGAAGCACTCACCATCTAACCAAACACTCTATTCAATGTTGACTTTAACTACCCCTCAACAGATTCAGAAACCTACACTGCCTCAAACTCACAGGCATAACACTTCCTGATTTTTATTAACACAAACACTCTTTAACAGATAGTGCATTTGCCAACCAGAGGATCAAACATACTGGATCTGGGACTCACCAACAAAGGACAGCATTGCACACACAGACACAGACACACACACACACGCACACACACACACACACACACACACACACACACACACACACACACACACACACACACACACACACACACACACACACACACACGTCATGTGCTCCTAGTGAGGTCAGATCAGAAAGCTGTCTCCTTTGAAGTAAAAATCAACCAGCTAAACCAGTAACATACGATCTGAGGAAGGCTTATTTGCCAAAAGCGCTTATCGGAAGACTGAGGACTGCTTATTTTATGTTATATTCTTTTTATTAAAGTTTTGATTTTACTATTAAGTTTTACTGCCATGGTGGACATCAGGAGGTTTTAGTAGTGTCAGCTAAACCAGTAACAGTTAATAATTATGCTAAGGCAAACTATATCCTATTAAGTGACAGTTTATCAAAATTCAAGGCTCTCCCAACCCCAAGACCATAGCTACCTATGCAGAATTATTCTTAGAGTCCCTAGACAAATGTAAATGGATGCATAGAGGCTGTTGTACCTATCAGATGTAATTCCAAAACAAACTAAAACAAACTCTACAGGTGGAATCCTCACTTAAACAGGTTATATAACAAAAGAAAAAACTCACGTCTAAAATCAGGGAGAGCAACTTCCTCAAAGACAAGTGCTCACTTACCCAACTGAACAAGAAACTAAGAGGTCCAATTAAGTCCAGCAAGGCCAACAACCAGGTCAAGATAGCCTCACAGGTTAAGGACAATCACAAGGCCTTCTTTAGCTTTGTCTGAAATGGAGGTGAACGGTGCCACCCTCACCAATCAATGTGATCCAGCAAATCTACTGGCTGATAAATTCAGTTCAAACTTCACTTCACCCCCAATCAGCTTGCTCCTCCAGGTGAAATACCCTCAAACATACTTACCCCAGCTATTAGCAAGGACCAGGTGCTGGCAGCACTTGCTAAAACCAAGAACAATGCATCTGTGGGTCCCAACAACTTCCCCTGTTGCCTCCTGAACAGTCTAAAACCCAACCTATCAGGACCACATAAGTAGCTCTCCAACTGCAGCCTCAAAACAGGCTACATTCCAAGCAAATGGAGGACCACAGCAGTAATTCCCTATCAACCAACCCAGGGAAATATAGACTCATTGATCTAAGAAGCCTAATATGCAAGGACATTGGCAACCTACAGACACCATCTCACTTTGGCTTTGTTAAGGGAAGGTCATGCCTACTTAACCTGGTAGACTTCTTTGAGAGGGTTACCAAAGCACTGGGCGAGGGTAAAACAGTGCATACTGCATATCTTGACCTGCCCAAGTTATTCAATACAATATCCCATGAAGGCATGTAAATTGGGAGCAATTATAATTTCCCCCACGATACCAACATCTTGCAAGAGAGTTTAACACAGACAGATGACTAGTGCCAAAGTCATGGCCTAAAACTCAATGCCAGAAAATGCATTATAATGCCATTTGAAAAACTGCCAACTCAAGTTAATTACTGTATCAATTAAACAACCCTAAGAGAAAACCCAGAAATAAGGGATCTATATACATATGTTTACATCAACCTCGCCTTTGACCAACACGTAGCTAAGACAGTAAGAAAATCATTCTGATCCACTCAATGTATAGGGAAAGATATGGCATCCAGGTTCAAAGAAGTTATAGTACCATTCTACTCAGCCCTTGTCAGACACATTATTTAGTATAATGTCCCCTTTGACATATATCTAACCAGACACTTGCAACAGATGGGATGCCCACAAAGAGTTCATGTAAAACAGTGATTATTCCTGACCCTATTCAAATGAATCCTTGGCAATTAGATGGGAAATCATTAAGTTACCATCAGTCTGGCCTCCATCCTAACACTCCCCACACACAAATTCTGTAGTTACCTCCCTACTAACATGCCCCCCTACCACCCCCCATATATACACCCATGATACTTGGGATTAAAATGGGTTTGGAGTATGTGGCTATGCTTGTAAGGGCCCTAGTGACCATTAGCCTAGCAACAATCTGTGAACCTATGAAGGATAATGATTTCTGGGATGCTGGCAGCGACTAATATTGAGTCAGTGGCAGTACTGGCTCACCATACCATCTGAGAATATTTGAGTAAGCAGTTGAATAAAACACTCTAGGAATGATTTAGATAAATCTACTCTGGAAAGAAAGCACAAGAGTACAGCATAACTATCATTACCAAAAACCTTGGAGGCTAAAGATATAATGCCCTAAATAAATTCATTGACTAACTGATTATGTTGAAAATCTGTAAAGAAATGAATGCAGATTCAGTACAGTGACCTAGCTGTAAGCCTTGCTAAGTGCCAGAGAGACAGTGAGGGAGAGCAGTAAAAGCAGACAATAGTTTATTAGTTGGATATGTATAACTTTTCCAGAATGAAAATTATTGAAAGAGCAGGATGGTCTTCCATTATGTAACAGCACAATAATAGAGATTATGACACCCCTTCTCTGGGCCAGTGATCAAGGAGCCTCAATCCTCACCACTGACACTGAAGGGAATGTTCACTGAGAAAGAAAAACAGACACACTCAGTATTTCCAGATGCAGCTCTTTGCACAGAGCACAATTTCATTTAAGACCAGGGAATGCACACTCCAGTCCTGGGGCTGGACTTCTTCTCCAGACCCCAAATAAGACACCACACTGACCACCTAAGTGTTGAGTCCTCAGCCGGGTGTTCCAAGCCAAGTCCTCCACCACCCTCTGTGTGAAAATAGTGCTTTGTGTCCCTGTTCCATGTAGCTGACACATACACTCTTTGAGATTGCTTTTCACGCACACACACACACACACACACACACACACACACACACACACACACACACACACACACACACACACACACACCTAGATAAGACTGGCACAGATTTAACTGGTATGTCACCTCTACCCAAACTATAAGGTAGATACAGCCAACAGAACACCCCAAAGCCAGTTACTCTAAGGCACTTACCAGGGTACCCAATTATACTTACACAAATGGTAGTATTTCCAAGCAGCAAGACTTTCAGAAACATGAAACCACAGTGCCACTGAATAAATGCAAGTGCTCTCTAAGGTTAAAATATTTTCTAAAAGACCAGCCGCAATGAAAGGTTTAGATATAGTTAATACAAAAATAAATAACAATACTGAATATCTAGTCACAATAAACACCAGTGTTTCAATTCACAAGAAATATAAAAACAACACAGAGGAAAGATCCAGACAGATACAGAAAAACAATATTTAACTAATCTCACTCTATTTTCCTAACTGAATGAAGAATTACTGTTCCCTACTTACTTGCTAGAGCAAGGCAAGATGAAATGGATGAGTGTCTTTGTTGTCAGTTCCAATAACAGAGTGTTGAGTGCTTCTATCACATCTCTCACTAGTATCTAAATATAATTTCAGTGCTGGCTACAGAATGACATCACATCTGGTCACCTGACTCTGTGGTTCCAACACTACCCCCTCATAAGCAACTAAGCCAGAATTTGGCACAGATGTGTCACAATACACACATGGAAGTTTGCTAAGGCTTAATACAGCATTTGGAAGCTATAAAACAATTCCAGCACGTCTACCCTTCCTGCAGAAAGGCTTTTCATAGACATTGCATCTCTGGCTGCATTCAGACCTGTGAGATAGAATGTTTATGGCCTAAACCAAGTCATTTAATTTTAGGCTATTTTTCTTAAGGTTAGCTAAGCTGAGCTTAACCCCTTCCCTTCCAGCATCCTTTGTTAAAATATTTACATTTCAGCAGTTACAACAATACAGCCACACATATATGCATATTTCTTTTCTGTCCAGCAGAATGCACTGTTGATTCATTTTTAACACAAGCATCTGTTCAAATCAGTTTTATATTCAAATGACATATAAGTCTTTACAAAACTCCAGCTAGCTATGCTGGCATATGTTACACATGCACTGCTCTACTCCCCCTAGTACAGCTGGCACTACCTCACATCATCACAGAGATCTCCGAAAGAGAGATGCTGTAACTGTCATTAATGGACAGATTGATAAAGGCAGGAATAGGAAAAGAAATACCGCTGACACAAACGTAAGTATTTAGGGAAGATGGTCACTATCAAGCTATTGTGGATTCAGGTTCCTAGGTAATTTGCTGTTGTAGCTAGCAGGAAAGGGTGAGATCGGATTATTTGAGACCTGAACAGACAAGGGAAATGGCATTGATGGGAAGTTGCAAAACTGGTTAGCAACTACTCAGTAATGAATATTGTAAGAGAGATAAAAGAACTGGAAGTGGGATCTTTGGAAAAGGGTAGGAGCAAATTACACAGAAAAAAGATGGAAACTGTGGGAGCAATTAATGCAGAATAATGTTTTGGAGTAGTGAGATTTAAGAGAAGGCAGGAAATGAGCAATTTATGTAATGCTGGATTGATAAAAGTTATACAAAAATATACGTGATGTATGATGTTTGTTAGGAACATGTTAAGGTGGTTTGTTTTCTTTTATATAAATGTATGATTGCCTGTATCTTAAGTGATACTTCAATAAAGTTTTAAAAATTGTTAGCAAATACTAGAGAAGAGGACCAGGGTGCAGGACTGGTATCTCACTTACCATGAAGACTTGTTTTGGTCTGTAATAGAACTTATTGGCAGACCCTAAAAAGAAATATTGTTTTCTTTTTGCAGAGAAGAGAATTTGTTCTGTCACACAAAGAAAGAAAAATCATAATAGTGTTTTATTGAATTTTTCTTTATAATTCTGGGCTTTATCACACTGCCGCATTAGGTTTCAAATTTCATGGATTATCCAAGAAAAAGGCTTTGATTTGGTCCTTTTCAACTTAAAGAGGAGCCATGGAGTTAATAGAGGGAGATGAAATTGGTAATGAAAAGTTGCACAATCAGTGTTCAGATCAGGAGTAAGAGTAGAATCAACTTGTCACAGTGTGAGATTTACAAAGCATTAGTGTTTCTCATTTAAGAATAATAATGTGGGTCAGTAATCGAGTGTGGATAGCAAACAGAGGTAGGAGTTCGGTAAGAGTCACTGACATTGCTGCCAGATGAGAGCATTTTAAGGTCAAGTTGTAACTTTGCCCAGAGTCACCAATGCCAGATACTGGAAGTGAATGGTGAAGGGTTATTGCAGACCAGAGGCCCACCATGGTTGCACACAGACACACAGATAAGACTGTAACATAAAGTGGAGACCATGCACCTTACATGTTGTAGTGATTTCTATTGGCCACTACAAGCTATTAGGAGTGGTTTAGGAACTTCCCCTCCCACTGTCTGTGTGGAGGCACTACCCAAACCTGTCCATGTGTCTAAAGTATCCACAATTCTGTGCCACAAAGGCTAGAGAGACTGCAAAGAATGGCTGCTCCAAACCACCCCTTTATCATCAAACCTCTGTCCTGAGGACGGGTGACAAAGCCCGTGTCATTGCTGTCCTCCTACTGACAGCTGTAGCAGGTTCCAGAGACAATAATCCAACCTTTGTCACTCAACTCATAGTCACATAGTCACAGCTGTACCCCCCCCCCCCCCCAATGCCAGAGGATCTGGCAAAACCTCTTTACTGCTGTCTATTTTCAAGAAGGTTGCAACTGTGTCATTGTTTGTGTTTAGCTATTTTTCGTTCATGTATACGAACCACTATACCTTCAAAATGTTTTCATATTATCTCATGAAAGTTTAGGGAGTTATACTGAGATAATACCCTATAAAATACAATTAGCTTGTTCTTTGGGATGTTCAAAAGCAAAGGAACAGCTGCATCTTGAATTTTATGAATATAAAATCATTTTAACATCTTTTTTATGTTACACCATATACAAATAGGAAAATCTTATTTTGTACAGAAATACTTTGGAAAGGGATTCATAAAGCTAGTCTATAGCTGAGTGATTCTGGACAGGTCAGTTTAAACTGTTTATAACTATTAATTTCTGAAAACTGGAAGATTTCCTCAACAGGAAGATTCCCTTGTTGAGAAATGGTTCAGAAATGGTGGCTGCAACTAAATTATTTTGCCCACATCACATATCTTTGTTGTCTGCAGATGATGTTGTCCTACTAATCATACGTCACTATGATCTCAGCTTTAGGGATTCACAGCTGAGTGCAGAGTGGCTGGACTGAAAATTACCACAAGCACACCAAGAAGCATCACAAAACAAAGTCAGCACTGGGAAAGGTTCCATTTTGCCAAAAACATACACAAAACACACACCCACAGCTCTTATTCTATAAATGTAGTGGTTCTGAGATTGGAGAACTGTGGAAGTAAATGGAAAATGTAGAAAATGTCGCTACCCCCTTTGGTCTTGAATAAATAACGCTGCAATAGCCAGCTAAAATGTGTTCCACTGACAACAGTTGACCCTTTCTGTTCAAAATAAATTCACAACAGGAATAAACATGCATTCCCAAATTAGTACCTTTAAATCAAAGTTCTTTCTTCTGTCTCACGAAATCAGAAAAAAACACGATTGTTGTTTGTCAAGGGGGTGCATCTGTCTCATGCGGAGAAAGTATCTTGAGGTCTTGGTTAAGACTAAATGCAGTGGGGATCAGGATATTAACCTTATCCACCAGGCAGTAGCAGTATTGTAGGCATTGAACTGATCTGTCATGGTGATGTGAGACCAGAGTCACAGGACAATGATGCCATCCTCACCTATGAACACAAGCACTGGGTGGTGACTGACAGGATGAGTCTACACATGCAAGCAGCAGAAATGAGGATTGTTCAAGGGGTAGACGGCCTCACTCTGTATGAAACCTTGCAATTTTTGTAAGTGCATAAGTAAAGCAGATAAGGTTTATAGCAGTTTTGTTGGAGTTTCATATTACTTTATGATAGTACAGCACATGCACATTGCTCTATATGCAACATTTACAAAGGTTGCTGCTAAAAAGAGAGGGACAGGAAATATCAAGCATCGACAAGTGTGGAGATTACAGAGAAATATTCAGAGAGTTACTAGAAAAGAAAAAGTATGTTGTGGGAATATCTAAAAGTATTGAAAGGCTGGATGAAGAGAAATGAGAACACCTTTAATTTATTTTATTTTATTTTGTTTATTGGCTGGAGCAGTGATAAAATGTTACCATTTGTAGTTACATTAGGAAACTCAGATGTAGCAACTGTACTCTTTCAAGCTGATATCAAACGCTATCCTTAATCTGCATCTGAAGCTATTGTGAGCATCTTTGTTGACAAATTCATCTTCACTATCTCTTCATCTACTCACTCTACTCTACACCTTGTCCTCCCAACTATCCTTCTTCACAGTATCACCCCAGAACAGGACTTATATTCACTGTCTAAAGCTAGAAACACTAGCTCAATGGGTCCTGATTACATCCCTGGCTGCTTACTGGTAAGTGCAAAGTATACCCTGGCTCAGCCCCTCTGAAACTCCTTCAACCTTAGGCTTCTCTGCTGGTTACATCCCAAATGCTTGGAGAACAGCTATAGTACCACTGCATAAGGACAAAGACAACTCCAACACAGATCCTGTTACTCGTAGACTCATAACTCTCACCAATATCATTTACTGCATCACGAAATGCATTATTATTGACCTCACAGACAACAATATTGGTGACCTACAATCTGCTGATCCAAACTAAATGGGTATTGTGAAAGGACACCCTCCCTTAAAACTGACACAGTTATTAGAGTTTACCACATATCAGTTGTGATTAGAAGATCTTTCATTTTAACACGTTCCAAAGGGCATCTCCCCTAGGTCTGAGGAAGTCTTAGTTCCTATCTTTATATCCCTTATTAGGTCTATCATTTAATACAATGTCCCCTTTCATATGTTTATCTCCAGGCATCTTATCCAAGAGAGACCTCAAGAGATTTCTAACTAAGAAAATGATTGGTCAAGGCTCCATGAGCTACCTGAGCAGACTAGACACCCTCTCATTGCATTCCATCTGCCTACTTAACCTATCATGCTAAGAAAGACCATACGCTTTGGGATCATCTGACTCACCACAAAAAGGGCTGTAAATTGTTAGAACGAAGACCATCCCTCTTATAAGCTTGTACCTCTGTGAATATGTAGAAGAGAATACAAATATAAATACAGCAGAAGATAACACATGAAAACTTAAAATGGAAGAGAGGCAGTTGGGGCTCTAAAAATTACTAATCACAATGCGTTCTGCAAATACTCTTCATATCAGTGTTTTTAATCTGTGAAACAGGAAACACTGATCATATTAATGTTTCTAATCTGTGAAACAGCAAACACTGATCATATTAATGTTTCTAATCTGTGAAACAGCAATCACTGATCATATCAGTGTTTCTAATCTGTGAAATATCAGTTCATTTTAAGAATATACTCTTTGTATATCCACAAAAATTTAAATAACAGAACAGAAGTATCATATGGGCATGGCATTTTAAGGCCACCGTGGTTGCTGTTTACCTCAGACATGAATCCTTAGCATAATAACTGTACTTTTCTGTATGCTGCAAAGCTCGCAGTTAGATTCATTCTGAAAAGTTTGCCTTTGCTATCTACTTCTGCAAGATGATTGGTTTCTTCTTACATTTGTCCCAAGGCTTCACGGTATAATTTCTCCAAGTCTTTTGGGTTTCTAGTACTATGAAGGAAATGGACCCCATTCTTAAGTCAAAGCATACTAAAATTCATGAAATTAGTATTTTTTCAATGACTGATGTTAGGCAAAAGTGCTCTTTGCAGCATCGGCAATGTGCCCTGAACTGACTCCTTCTCTACTTCATATGGAGTTACATGTATCGGTAGTATATCTAAATATGACTGTAAATTCTTTTTTATGAGACCCATTGCTACTATTGGAACTGTGTGTGAATCATTCTCTCACATTGCCCTTATTTGTGCCTGCAAATCCTGGTATTTTATGACTTTGCACCTCTCTGTATGTAAGACACTGTAATCAATGGGTGTAGTAAATTCAATAATCAATGCTACTTTTGGCTTCTTTTCATGGACTACTATATCTGGTTTTCTCATATTTATTTTTTGAACTGTTAGTAATGTGTGATCCCATGTGATATAAATTTCATCATTCTGTAAATTTCTTTGTGGCTCATGTTTCCACTACTTCAGTATTGTAATGTTTGCACAATCCCCAATGGAACAGTCTTGCCACATTAGTATGTATTTCAGTATACAGTCCCTTTGCCATTAGTGTTTCACACCCAGAAACAAGACGTGTGACTGTTTCCAGTTCACTTTTACAGAACCTGCATTTGTCTGTTTCTCCCACATGTTCAATGGACTTCACAAACCAGTGTGTATGTAGTCCGCTATCCTGGGTCACCAATATTAACCTTTCATCTCTCGGTTTAAATTCACCTCTCCTTAACCATTCATGCATCAGATCCTGATCAAAATGAGGTTGTTCCAGGAATTTTCTATACTTGCAATTATATTTATGCTTTTTCCACAATCTTACCTTCTTACCTTTTCATCTTATCCTTCTCTTTATATTCTTTCTTCTGTTTTTTGGCACATTCAGTGCTGCCCAATTTTTGTCTACTTCTGCTTTGATTTTCATTCCTGCTTGACACCAATATGCTTCTGCTAAACTAAACAGGGAAGTCATCTTAGACTTTTTCCCCTCATGTTTTAAAAATTTTACAATGTCTGGAACTGGTAAAGTCAGTAGATATGTATGCAGTCCTATGACTACAGATCTATACATGTAATCAGCTTCAAGGAGGCCCACACCTCCTTCAGAACGATTAATATATAATCTTGGTATACACTGATTTTGATATGGTGTCAGTTGCTATAGGCCGAGTAATTGCGAACACAATGACCTGCAGAGAAGTGCACATTATTCTATCTTTCATATCTGATGGAGTACCTAGGGAAAGAACTATTTTTGTGGCATCTACAATCAAATCCACCATGGCATGGTCTGCTCTATGGGCCCTGTGTTATCAGGGATCTGCCTTAGAAGTGCTGTATACATTGTCTAGACACTGAGGTACTACAGCTTGCACGTATGGATGTTGAATGGTATCCTTCATTATATGTATATAATATATGGACAGGATTATAATGCACTTGAAATACCTTATTTTGGGTGATGCATTTTTATCCCCCAAGTCAAAGGTTCAGAGAAAGTTTTTATGGGGATCATTACCTATCTAAATGTTTTCTGAAGATGAATATCAGAACACTGAAAAAGCATCTGCATCCTCTGAAAAATAAATAGGGGAGGAGAACTGCATAACTGTTTTATTTTATCCCTGTTCCACTTTCTTGGAATTCTCAGGTTTCCTTTGTATTTTCAGACAAATATCAAAGATTCTGTATAGCTTGGTCTAAAGCTTAGTAGCAACAAAATACTCAAATAACCAAGAAAACACCTGGCCAGGCAGACACCTGGCTTTCCTGACAAGCCATGCACTTCACATATTCTTCAACCATCATATTACAACTGACCACAAAGACAGAAAGTTGTTAGCAGAACTTGTGCAGTAAATTGTACAGTATAAATTAACTGCTTCTAATTTTGTCTGCTGCTTATTTTACATACTGGAATATAGTCAAATAGATCACTTTCCCTCACACTGAGCAGACAAAAACATGAAAGAGGTTACTGGCTCAGCAGCAGCAGGTCATAATTTAGCATGGTAGTACTGTCCAAAACACAAAACAGATCACTTGTTTAAACACTGAATTACCAGAGATAGTGGCTTACTGCTATAACTAGTAAATATGTATTGACACATTTTGAATGATCGTGTGAATGTTTTGTAAGTCTATAAACAGGCCCTGGTTCCAGCCATTTCATTTCATTTCACAGATCACTTAGATTAATCATTACTGAAATTATTCCCAGAAATCTGTTTTTCTATCAAGACTCAAGACTCATATTCAAAGAATGGAATTAGGGCGAACATTTGAATCTGTAGAATAGGATATTACTAGGAATAGACTCATTTTCCATACCAGCAGTCAGGGGATGGACAGGCACATTAGGCTGAAGAGCCACAGATATGCTCTGCTGTCCGACCTATCCTAACCACTCATCCTCCTTTGCTTTCCCTACTTTCTTGCTAAACAACAAACAACAATGAAGTGGTCTCTAAACCTTCCCACTAAAAGAACATTTGTTTAGTGTTATTACTTTCTGTACTGCATATAAATTTTCTCAGCCTTAACATCCTATCAGACATTCCTATGTGAATACACTCATTCTGAAACCACTTATTTCCCGCAGTCTATACCATTACTTTAACAGGCTTTGTGCATTACCCATCCACCTCAACAAAATCACATCCACTTATATGCAATTAGAATATTTTCTTTCACTTTCACACTAAACAAATCTAGATATATGTATAGATTTTTACATTATCTGTACTTCAGTAATACCTACTTTAGTATTAAATAAGCACAGACATACTCAAATGAGGGGACATCCACCCTAATCCTGGCTGTTTTCCTGATATGTAGCACTTAGTGCAGGGGATTAAGACAATGAACTGTTAATGTGATACTTCTTGTGGTACAGGGTTTGAGTCCCTCTGTCTCCATTGCCTACTGTGTGACTCTGAGCGACCTTCTTAATCAGAGTATGCTTTGAGCTACAAAAGCCCTGAGTTTAAAACTGCTGTTTGACAGCATTTGTTTTTGAACTGTCTGCATTTAAGGTTAGGATATTTCATTACTTTTTGATTTTGGTCTTACCATATTACGTTTTGCTGTATTTTACATTTTGTTTTACTGAAAAGGTTTTCTTCTTGGGGTCTTAAAAGTTGTTGGCTAAGGTCAGTTAGGAAATCTTCCTTTTGCATTCATTGATTGAATAGGAATTAGATTTTGCTAATTACTGACGAGGTGAGAAACAGTTTCCTTATTTAAGATATTTACCTACATTATTCTTCAGCTACAAGAGCTCTGAGTTTAAAACTGCTATTTCCTTGCATTGATTTTTGGATTTTTTCCTCCCATCTACCGCACTCCTGTTGTACTGTCAAACTCATGGCCTTTTTAGCTACCTGGTCCTACTGTAAATTTGAATTTGCAAGCTCCTCCCAATGCTATTTCTACTGGGCATGGACAGCTCAAACTGATAAGGTGCTCCCATTTGACTCAAAGCTCAGTCCTCTGTTTCATATAATCCAACTTCAACTAGTGCACACTGGAATATTCAGAGTGCTAGTCTAAATTGTTATTGCTTTATTTCTGTATTTTTGTCTCCAAAAGTCAACTGTTTGCATTTTTAACTTGGTCTGGGACCTTAGTCTTGCAGTATCCCTCATAGCAGTGAGAGAATTGTGAGTTTCTGCAAGATCTGAGCCTTGTTTATTTCATTTCCACTGCTTTTTACTGTTTGTATTTTACATGGTTTGGAGCTCTTAGTCTTTTAGTATAACTCACAACAGTGAGAGAGCTGTAAATTGCTGCAGATCTAAGCCTCATCTATTACATTTTTACTGCATTTTTCTTTGTACATTTTACTTATTCTGGGGCCCTTAGTCATGTAGTATCATTCACAATAGTGATGGAATTGTGAATTTCTGCAGGATCTGAGCCTTGTGTGTGTATGTATATATATATATATATATATATATATATATATATATATATATATATATATATATATATATATATATATATATATATATATATATATATATCTGTGTGTGTGTGTGTGTGTGTGTGTGTGTATATATATATATATATATATATATATATATATATATATATATATATATATCTATGGGTCTACCTGAGATGGCTGACAAGCCATTTGATCGACACTCATATGGTCGACAATTCATTTGGTCGACAGGCAGATTTGCCCCCCACCCCAATGTTGTGCGACCCTGGAGTTGATATATATAGTTTTGGGGGGTGGGGAGGCACAGCCCCCCTCATTGGAAGCCCTCCACATAAAACTGCTTGTCGACCAAATGAACTGTGGACCAAATGAGTATCGATCATATGGCCTGTCGACCATGTGATAGGGATCCATATATATATATATATATATATATATATATATATATATATATATACTTATACTGCATTTTACTGTTTACTGATTGGATTGCTCTCTTAATCATCTCCTATAACCTGTGCTGAGCTGTACAGCAGTAGTTCAAAGTGCCCTGTCTAGAGCCAGGCATCTAGAGTTGTAATTTTTCATATAAAACTTTATCTGCTATTTTCTAAAAATATATAGCTGAGTGTAGAACAGCTACTTTGCCCACTGAGAAGCATTAACCCAAAAGTATTGTTTTAGATCAATCCTAGACCTCTCCCCCAGCCCAACAACTCTAAACCCCGATTGCACCACCCCTCATAGATCACAAAAAAAGAGATTCACGGCCATGGATGTGCACTTTCCTACTGTCACTGTAGCCAGCCTGTTGGAAATAGGCAGCTTGTGACAATGTAGCAATTGTCTCATGTTTACTGACAACCACCTTATCCTTAAGCAGACTGACACATTTATGGGAGAGACGTAATTATATTATGTCTTTAGAGGCAAAGCTCTCACATACAGACACTGATATCTCCAAACAGGTTGCTAGTAACACAGACATTATACCTACATACATCAGACAAATTAATTCACATATGCTGAGGGTCTTAAAATCAATCTACCCAAACCTCAAAGGCCTCCCATATGCTGGCCTCAGCAGCCTCCCAAACACACTACAAAGACAACACTTCCCAGGACACATACAAAAACATCTCACAATGTCTCAATCACTAAGCCCTTATGGCAAGCTGCTACACAACCTAATATACTGGTCATTGGAGACTCTATTGTGAGGCACACTGATGCCCCCCTCAACAAGCTAATCAAGGAGACAGTCATGGTCAGTTGCACTCAGGACATTGAACCACAAGCACTAGTATGACTCTGTCATAGTTCATGTCTATGTTAATGACCTGAAATGTACCTCCCTGGACTATATGAAGACAGATATGATGGAACTTTCAGATTATGTGTCCCAGACAGGTATGAGTCTAACACTGAACAGCATTCTACCTTCCACAAGGATGATACCGCAATATAAACTGAAGATGATTGACTTGAACAATTAGCTTAGTTATTGGTTTCATTCTAAGGAGGTTCAATATCTGTCAACTTGGGAGGACATGATTGCTAGACCACATTGCTTTTCCAGGGATGGTCTGTACCTGTCCCCACTAGGCTTTTGGATATTGGCCAAAATATAATCCAACCCTGTACTGCCTTTTTTTAGGCAATTTCAGTCTGATAAACCTTTCAACATAGTACATTTTACGCATGATAAACTAAAGGTGCTACTGTTCACTGCTAGGAGTCTCAGCAAGAAGCTCCACACCCAAGACCACACCCAGGAAGAACTCCTCATCTTGGAGAGTGTTGATATTTTTGCAGTTACTGAGACATGGTTTAAAGCCTTGGAAGGAACTCTTGCAGTACAATGCTTAATGTCTTCCACACATTTAGACCAGGTACTGCAGAAGAAGGGACAAGAATTGTAGAGGTATCAATCTACATAAAAAGTAAGCACACCTCAAGAATGGTCAAAAAATATGACATGTTGTCCAACTAACCTTAGATAAAATCCAATACCATATCCTTGCTAGCTATAGGTTCCCATCTATGGCCCATCTATGGCCCAGGATAACCATACCAAATACCTGAATGTACTGGATTCACTCACAATTCAGCCCAACAGCATATTCATTGGTGATTTCAACTATCCCATCATAAAGTGGGATACATATACAACCACTAATCTTCAGGCTCAGATTCCTGGATTTTGTCAATGCAAACACCCTGGAACAGCTAGTTTGCATACCTATAACCAAGAAATAAGGCACTGGAAGGTTCACCAGATAGCAACACCAACTTTATTCAGCACACACGTACAAAAGTTTTGTTCGTATGTGCTCAATAAAGTTGGTGTTGCTATCTGGTGAACCTTCCAGTGCCTTATTTCTTGGTTATTTGTCTGTATTTAGGCACTATTTCCACTTTATTCATTTATTAGTTTGCACACCTACTAGGAGGTGCAAATATCCTGAATCTGGTACTGACAAATATGAGAGAATGTTGCATACTCCCTTGTGTAACGTCCTCATCAGTCAGTCCAGATCACAAAGTGGTAACCCTTGAAATAAGTATAAAGGCTGCATTCCCTGCATACCCCAGAATCTTTAAGAACTTTTCCAAGGGTAACTACCCCCTATTAAGTGAAGGCATAGCTAAATTCCAAGCCTCCCCAAAATTCAGAGAACACTGTGGCCTATGGGTAACAGTTTACAAAAAACATGTACAAGCATGTAAATAGCTGCATAGAAACAGTAGTACCAAACCAAAATAACCCTAGGACATTCTACAAAAACAAGCCACCTTGGTGGTCCCCCAGTATAGATAGGTTGTACAACAAAAGAAAGAAACTCCTGTCCAAAAATAGGAAAAGCTATGCCCAAAGATAAAAAAAATATATATATCACTCATCAGTCTCAACAAGCAACTTGTCGGGGGACTAATCAAGTCTACTAATGCCAGCATCAAAGCAAAAATGGCTTCCTAGGCTAAGGATAACCATAAGGCATTTTTCAGTTATGTATACAGCCTTAAAGGGAACACCCAACAGTGTGACAAACCAATAGTAAATAGAGCTTTCTATGTCAAACAAATTTGCTGGCCAATAAATTTAGCTCCAATTTCACCTCCTATCACCTCTAGTTTCCCCCCAGAAACACCCTCTACCTTTACTCAACCAACTATCACTAAAGCTCCTGCCCTCACTGCACTCTCCAGAGCACTAAAAACACTGCATCAATGGGTTCTGATAATATCCCAGGATGCCTCCTAAATAGTTTAAAACATGACCTGTTACACCCACTAGAATCTCTGTTCAGTAATAGCCTCCAGACAGGCTTCATCCCTAGGGGAATGGAGAGCTGCAACTGTCATCCCTGTGCACAAAGATGGACCATCAACAGAGCCAGGGGAACTACAGACCTATAAGTTTGACTAGTCTTATATGCAAGGCCATGGAAAGAATTTTTTTTGGACCTGATAAACAAAGACAGGAAATATTGAAACACTGGACTCATCCCATTTAGATTTCGTCTCTGAGGAAGTTACTAAAGCCATGGATGAGGGCAAAATGGTACATACTGCCTATCTTGACCTGACAAGGCATTTGATACAATAAATCAGTTTGGTATTATGGACAAACTCACAAATTTAGGCATAAATCCCTATGTCACCCAATTTATAGCCAAATGTCTCATAGACAGGACACATGAAATTAGGGTGGGGAATCCACCTCCATCAAGAGCCCTGTTACTAGTGGTGTACCACAGGGCTTGGTACTGGGACCTCTGCTGTTTGTAATATACTCCTCTGAAGTCAAGGCGAATGTAGAGGACCTTTGTCTAACCAAATCTACCGATGACTGCAAGCTGGGTGCAATCACTGAATTTTGCCAAAGATATAGATATCCTTCAGGAAGGTCTGACACAGACAAATAACTGGTACCAGAACCCTGGAGTAAAACTCAATGCAAAAAGAATGCATAATCATACCCTTTGGGAAGACAATACCCTTGCAAACTGCAACACTGATAACACTCCCCTAAGAGAAGACCCAGTGGTAAGAGACTTGGGAACTCAGGTTGACAGTAACTTGACCTTTGATCACCATGTGTCCATGATATTGAGAAAATCTTTCTACGTGGCACAACTTATAAGTAGGGGCATGCCATCCAGATGTAAGGAGATTATAGTCTCACAATGCTAAACCTTAATTAGACCAATAATCAAGTACAATGCACCCTTTGGCATGTACCTGACCAAGCATTTGCAACAGCTGAAATGGCCACAGAGGTTTCTCACTAAAAGAATACAGGGTGCAAATAATATGTTCTATGCAGACTGCCTCAAAGCTCTGTCCCAGGACTCTGCTACCTACAGACTATTGAGAGGTGATAAATGCCTAACCTAGAAGGCATTCTCTGATCCAGCCCTGATGGATCTGCTACACATACATAAAACAAACCACACTAAAATTACCCAATCTAAGGATATAAACTTTGTCTCTGGCATAAACAAAATATATTGGAGGAACAGGTATGTGTCACAGATCAAAATGAGAGTATTTCTATTTCTAGCATTTTAAAACTTAAATCTTACATTGTGTAACTTGTAATTTAGTATTATTCAAGTATATGTATGTTAGTTTTTGGATGAGTGTATATATTTATTTATGTTTATATTTATAATTGCATATTTCTTTTTAAATTACTAAATGTTGAATTTAATGTGTTAATTAATGGTGGGATTTTATTGGACATGTGATCAAGGGGAAGGTATTTAAGGGTGGTATCAGGTGAAGTACATTGATTCTAAAGAATTTTTTTAACGAAAGCGCTCAATCCTTTCAAGTGTTTTAGTAAATAAGTTCAATACTCTCTTGTGTGTTCTTGGCTACACCTCTGGGCTGACCTGCTGTTATGTTTGTACGGTATGTGTCACAGATATTACCCCTTCTCTGAAACAGACCCCCCCCCCTCCATTCCTGAGAAATAGAGCTGTTCCCTAAGCCTATTCAAACACAATTTGGACCAATGGATGGGAAATTGCAAATTCACCCCTGACTTGTCACCTTTGTCCCTTATGAACAGAGGCAGTCTGTAGATGAGGCACAGGCATATACCAAAGCAATTCTAACCTGTGGGTATTGACAATTGGGAATATTGGGGTATGAATGGCTAGGGTTGTAGGGCCATTAGCCTAGTAACCTCCTATGATCCTGTGATTACTCAGCTCTGAAGACAAAGTCTGGCCATTCAGACATGGTCTCAGAATTCTGCATATTAATTCAATCATTATCTATAGGAAAACTGTACTTCTTTATTGTTGGTTACATCATTACAAACAAGACTTAGCAGTAAATGAGAGGTGGCTCTGGCCCCCACATTAAAGACAGAGGTTGCTCCCCAATGGCTCTGTCTTCTTAAGTGTCATACAAATCCCAAAGGTATTACAGGAGTTAGAGAAACCTTTCCCGATTCATTATCTTGTGCCTACTGAGAGGGACTCTAACCTTATAACTATCAAAGTCAACAAAGTTAAATACCAAAGCCAAATTACTAGAATTGTCTGACTTCAGTATTGATTGTGATAGAGATTCCTATACGTCTACTAATCCTTCAGCACAACTTTGTAACTGAACTACCTGGGCTGACCAAATTGCTATTAAGGAAAACATACCAGACTAGAATGCTGTGTCTACACCTGACAATAACTTACATGTCACAATAATTTCTGACACTGTCAGGGGGACACACATATGTTAAGAAGTCTCCAAACTACTTTTGCACTAGGAATACCAACACATTTAACACATTCAAGCAGGTGAATCGGTCTCAACTATAATCTCTCATCCTCAGTGTAATAGTAAATTTCTTTAGTAATACATTCATATAATACTTCATTCTTTTCCTCTCCTTATGTGCTCAAGAGTGTAGACAGTTTAACTTTTTGCCTTAAAATACATGTAAAATCAAAGATCTAATGTTACAAAGAGAAAAGACATGGAGACAGTTCTATTACTTTAAAGCTGTTGGTAATTTTCAGAAATCTAAAGCAGTTTTGGAACAAGGTTAAAGCTTTGCTATATAGAAGCAAGAAGTCCTATTAACATCTGCAGCAAGTCCTACATAGAAAAAAATCCAAAGTTATTTTGGAATATTATGCCCTATTTACTCAGTCCTGCAGTCACAAGCCCCCGTGGGCTCCTTGGTCATCACCAATAAAGACTGCTAACCAGGGGTGTAGCCAGAAATCTTCCTTTTGTACTCAGACCTAATGTTGCTGCCACCAAAATGTACTCAACCCTCAAAATGATTCCCCCAGATATACAGGAAGCGGACATGTTATTTTCAGCTGTTAACATTTATACCCATAAAAAGCTATTGTAGAGGTGTTTTCCTTTCACATAAGCATTCTTTGTATACCTCTGTACTGTAATCATTAGTTTACACATTTCTAAACAGTGTTTTTTGAGTGCTGCAGTTTTCAAGAGATGCTCAGAAAAAAATGTGCTCCTTCAAGTACACTGGGTATGCCTAGCTGCACCCTTGCTGCTAACCACTTCTGCAATGCCTTTGTTAATTCTGCCTCAGTACTGCTTCCACTCATCAGTGCTCCCCAGTATCACATAATCGTGTATGGAAACTGCTCAAAAAAGCAAACCTTTCTCCCTCACAGCAAATATTCATCCCCCAGAATATCTAAAGTTGATGCTATAGCGTTTTCATTTGCAATTCTTATTAACTACTTTATTCAAGAACATTAATGTCACCACTGGCTCCCGCATTACTGATATCATATTTTCCTCCTAAAAAGTGTTAGAAAGATCTATCCAGGCTCTACTTTTAATAATACTTTTATAATCATCATAGCAAGTTGTTTTCTAAGGCCACAATACTGATATTGTCCTCCTCACCTCTTCCGACTTCCTCCATGAGAAACTTAAGTGGGGGCATTTCACATGTGACCTGTTCCATGATTTATCAGGACATTAAATACAGTAAATAATTCTATTCTTCATTGCCTTGTTAACTCTGGTCTCACTACCCCCACTTTTCAATGGCTCTGTTGCTACCTGCAAGATAGATTTCAGATCATACAAGTGAGCTACTACTTCCTTCTCACCTTCCCGTTGGTTCCTTATAAGGTTCACTTGTAGTACCATTACTGTTGTAAATGAGCTGACACAGCACTGAGGAGAACCCCATCTTATTCAACACACAGACATATTCTTCACAATTTTCAGTTTAACCTGACATTCAGATAAGATTACTGTCAGTGTTAAACTGAGTTTCACTCAAATTCAAAAGCTGTCTGATAATTCTGGCCTTATCCTAAACACATCAAAATATAAAGTCATGATTCTAACATTATGACCGCTGAGTAGATCGCCCACCTCTAAGCCCAAAATTATGTCCCATATCCATACACATTCAGTAACAGTCCCTTTGGTTTAATTTCTCAATATGATACATGCTTAACACCTGAAGATCACACACAAATACAGCCAGTTACAGTGAAGGTGACCTGTAACCTTAGTATTCCTTGTCATGCTAAACAAATTATGATGGATTTCACAAGGGCCACAAAATCAGAATGCTCCTTCTACATAGGTTCATAGGTTAGTACTAAGCTAACTGCCCTTGCAAGCCATTTTAAGCCTAGCCAATTATCCCTTGTGAGATTCAAACCCTGCACTGTGTGTTTGCAAGGCAAACACCTTAACCATTAGGCCACCCTCCCAAACTCTCCTCTGTGCTCCTTGCATGCTCATTAAACCTTCATTCCTCTAAGCATTCATTTCTTGAGAAATACTACAACCAAACAGCTAGGTTTCCTGCAAGACATCTCTTCAGAATTCATTAGGTCTCCTTGTAATATTTTCACTGATTGGAATTTCAGCAGCATGTAAATACGTTGTATTTTCAGCCATCCATTGCATCTTATATCTCATAAATTAACATCATGCAGTCATTTCTCTGAATAAGAAATAATCCCTCGACACATCCTTTGCTCATGTAGCTCACTACAAATGAAAGTCTCGTGTACACATAACAGTTTTGTAGGGTCTTCATTTTTTCTTGTTGTCTTCTCCAAACTGAGGCTCAGTCTTCAGCTCCTCCCCTTCAAGCTTCCTTTTAAGCTACATACTGAAAGCTTTCCCGAAGTACGTGTTCAACAACTGGCCCTGTAGCTGTAGCACAGGTGTAGTCACATACACACTCAGGCTTTCTGTGCTTCTAGTTTGATCTCAATCTGCCTGTCAGTGCTTCATGTATCATTCTATACTAAACTGGCATCCCTAAGTCAATATTTCTGTATAGTTCTATTTAAAGGACTGTTTTATGCCACTTTATCCCTCTCTCTGGGTCATGCATACTAGTGTTATCTTTCACTAGCAATATGATGTTGTCAAAATGACATTCATTTTCTGTATAATGGAGTCTGGATAAATGTTGATGGGTATAAATACTGGTAAATCACACGACTGAATCCAATGAAAAATAAGGACATAATATTTTGTTTCAGGGAGGCAAGCCCAGTTGCATCTCAAACCCCCTCATGTATAAAAATACTAGCATCAAAATCTCATAAAAGTGGGGAAAAGAAGAAACTGCTTTACCTCACTGTTCCATGATTTTGCTATTTGCAGTGCAAACATTTTGATAAAGAGATAATTAACTAATCAAAATATATCACAACATTTTCAATGAAATATGAATCAACAGCCATCAAATCTCTCCTGTTGAAGCTTTTCATTGAGTTTCCACTACCCTAGGGCTGCACAGAATTTAACCCAGACCTGTCTTTGTACAATTTACCAGAATTCTGCACATCTTGCTTCCTTTGTTATTTTCCCAGTTTTCTTAATTGAATACTACTAAAAACAGCTTTTACCAATTCAGAACATCCACTTTAATATAATATTAACAGTTGAACAAACAAACAAACACATACATAAATAAATCCTGCTTCTGGTGTGTGAATGACCCTAACATAAATAACTCATATGAGTTTGGAGTTGTTTTGGTAGTAAGTGTCTTCTACAAGAGAGTTTATGTGTGTGTGTGTGTGTGTGTGTGTGTGTGTGTGTGTGTGTGTGTGTGTGTGTGTGTGTGTATATATATATATATATATATATATATATATATATATGTATATATATATATATATATATATATATATATATATATATATATACACATATATGATCTCACCAAATCCAATCCAGTAAACATTCAAACTAAAAATAAAACAAAATCTGAAATCTGAAAGTTGATGTAATCAAATCCTAGGAGAATTCTATATATTCTTAGACAAGAGCACAGTGTAGAGATCTTCAGTCAGACCTGAGATGCTCATCTGAACAGTATGAGCTAAGAGGAATTATGTAACAATGTTCCTACAATAGATTCAGACCATTGTTGTAAAGGTGATGTTGTCATCAGCTTTGAAACTAGCACAGACTTGAACCCACACAAGGGTACTGCTGAGGAATTTCATATCAGTCCAGAAGCAAGGAAGGTAAGAATATCCTGAACGTTGTTTTAATAACTGCCATATTTTCTCTGAAAGTGAGATTATTGATACCCTGCAACCAAGAGGGAGTGCAGAAATTAGATATGGTTGCAGACTAGTAACTAAAGACTGTTCCTCTTATACTACAAGGTGTGGGTGAAAACAAAGAACAGAATTAAAGCAGGAAATAGAATATGGCACATCAACGTGTGAATGAACTGGAGGTCTAAAACAAAATTAAATAATAATAAAGGTTCACCAGTCACACGCTGTTTAAACGATTGCCTCTGAAGTACAAAATGAAATGGCACATGATTAGAATTCAGTATATGGTGCTTCCACAAAACTGTAGCCGAATCTAATGATATCAGAACTCCAGCCCAGTGCCACTTCTTGGTTTGGTGCTCATCAAGTCTAAGCTGAGGAGCTAAAAAAGAGGGGTACATCATTCTGGTGCTCCTCACTTCTCTTATAGAGGAGCACCTGGTCCTCCGTGTCCTTAAGTCTAAGTGAGGAGCAAAAAGAAAAAAAAAATGTCTTACACCAGACACAAAGAACTTGAGAGTGACCCTAGTCCTGACTGTAAATGCAGTATAACAATTAATTTCCGTACTGGCATACAGAAATGTGGGTACTGCACTATCGACTGCTCTGCATTTGCCAGTTATGTTTATTAATACCGTGCACCCAGTGCAACTGCTGCTCCATTTGCCCCATCCTAATAATATTTCTGAATAATGTTTCATTAATGATCACATTATATATATATTTTTTTTACTTGCAGTTAAGAGTGCACATAAAAACTAAAAAATATATAATATATAAAGTGGATATAAACGTTCACACACTTCTGTTAAAATGCCAGGTTTTTGTGATCTAAAAAAATGACACCACAATAAATCATGCCAAAACTTTTCCCACCTTTAATGTGACCAATAACCCGTACAATTCAATTGAAAAATTAACAGATCTGTTAGGGGAAAAATATAAAAAATAAAACACATACAATACTCTGGTTGGATAAGCGTGCACACCCTTAAACTAATACTTTGATGAAGCACCTTTTGATTTAATTACAACATTCAGTTTTCTTGGGCAGGAGTCTTATCAGCATGGCACATCTTGACTTGGCAATATTTGCCCAGTCATCCTTGCAAAAGAGCTCCAAATCTGTCAGATTGCAAGGGCATCTCTTGTGCACAGCACTCTTCAGGTCCCCCTAAAGATTTTCTATTGGATTTAGGTCTGGGCCCTGGCCGGGCCATTCCAAAACCTTAATTTTCTTCTGGTGAAGCCATTCTTTTGTTGATTTGATGTATGCTTGGGGATCATTGTTGTGTTGAAAGGTGAAATTCCTCTTCAGCTTCAGCTTTCTAGCAGATGCCTGAGGGTTTTGGGGCAAAAGTGAGTGGTATTTGGAATAGTTCATAATTCTCTCCACCTTGACTAAAGCCCTAGTTCCAGCTAAAGAAAAGCAACCCCAAAGCATGATACTGCCACCACCATGCTTCACTGTGGGGACGGTGTTCTTTTGGTGATGCAAAGTATTGTTTTTGCGCCAAACATACCTACTGGAATTGTGGCCAAAAATTTCAACCATGGCCTCATCAGACCATAACACATTTTCCCAAATGCTTTTGGGAGATGTATTGTTTTGCAAAATTTAGCCGGGCCTGGATGTTTTTCTGTGTAAGGAAAGGCTTCCGTGTTGCAACCCTATCCCATAGCCCAGACATATGGAGAATACAAGAGATTGTTGTCACATGTAGTACACAACCAGTACTTGCCAAAAATTCCTGCAGCTCCTTCAGTGTTGCAGTAGGTCTCTTGGCAGCCTCCCTGACCAGTTTTCATCTTGTCTTTTCATCAATTTTGGAGGGACGTCCAGTTCTTTGCAACGTCACTGTTGTCCCATATTTTTATCACTTTTTGATGACTGTCTTCACTGTGCTCCATGGTATATCCAATGCTGTGAACATTTTTATACCCTTCTCCTGACTGATACCTTTCAACAATGAGATCCCTTTGATGCTTTGTAAGCTCTCTGAGAACCATGGCTTTTCGTGTAGCAGGCAACTGAGTAAATGTCAGGAAAATCCTACTAGGACAGCTGAACTTTATTTGGGGTTAATCAGAGTCTCTTTAATTCTGTGTACCCAAGAAAACTTAATGCTGTAATTAAATGAAAAGGTGCTTCAATACAGTATTAGTTGAAGGGTGTGCACACATAACAAAGTATAATTTAAGGGTGTGCACACTTATGCAAACAGCATATTGTACGTTTTTTATTTTTTTAATTTTTTGTATTTTTCCCCTAACAGATTTGTTTGTTTTTCAATTGAATTGTACAGGTTATAGGTCCCATTAGAGGTGGGAATAGTTTTGAAGTG
>NC_056727.1:940701759-940886759 GCF_019279795.1 Protopterus annectens
GTCTCTCCAAACACCATTATATTGGGCGACTTCAACTACCAAAACATAGACTGGGAGAATTACTCTAGCTCCAACACCCTAGCCCAAAGGTTCCTAGAATTTATAAACTCAAATGCTATGGAACAACTTGTTACCACTCCCACAAGAGGGGAAAACATACTGGAACTGATCATCACCAACATGGGGACTCTATGCTCCAGACCAGAAGTGTATCCCTCACTGGTAAGATCAGACCATAAACTAATCTCACTGGATATTCACATCCCGACCCCACCCCCTGCCCAGAAAACCACAGTGAAAAACGTCTCTAAAGCAAATTTCACACGCCTCAAAACCGAGGTGGAATCCTCCAAAGCCCCCAGGCCTGTGGAAAATACGGCCCAGACCACAGAATCCTTTATAAAAGCATTCTATGAACACCTTCAGGAATGCATGGAACATGCGATCCCAAATAAAACCAAGACCCAATCCTCCAAAGGCAGACGTCCTGTCTGGTGGACCCCAGCCATAAACAAACTATACAATAGAAGGAGGAAGCTACTAAATGATAGAGCAAAATTCCAAAAAGGGAAGGCATCTCTGATCAGTATTAGCAAAAAACTACGGGCACTCATAAAATCGTCTAAGGCCAGCTTCGAGAGAAAAATTGCACAGGACACTAAGGATAATCACAAGCCTTTCTTTAGTTATGTTAGGAACCTGGGTGGTAATTCCCAGATATGCTCAGAATTAGTCCAAAATGACAAAAAATACACCGAACCCACAGACATTGCCAACATCCTAGCTGACAGGTTCAGCGCAAACTCCCCCCTCCCCACCAAAAGGGCAAATATCTATCCCAGCAGAGTGCTGCCCCCCTGACATCTCAGATGCTCAGGTAAGAGCCGCCCTCTCCAAAGCAAAAAACACAGCATCAATGGGACCAGACGGTGTCCCAGGCTGCGTCCTACATGAACTCCAAGAAGAGCTAAACCCAAACATAAAATTACTGTTCAATCTCAGCCTTACTACAGGATATGTACCCAAAGAGTGGCGTACAGCAACTGTGGTCCCTCTCCACAAAGGTGGTGCCTCAACGGATCCTGGAAACTATCACCCCATAAGCCTGACTAACTTGGTCTGCAAAGCTTAAACCTGGTTGATTTCTTTGAAACAGTCACCAAGGCCATTGACGAGGGAAGGTGGTCCACACAGCCTACCTGGACCTCGCAAAAGCCTTCGATACAATACCCCACTCGGGCATTATAGATAAGCTCACCAGCTTAAATATAAACCCCTGTGTCACTAGATGGGTTGTAAACTGGCTCAAGGACAGAACCCACATGGTTAGAATTGCTGGAGCCATGTCAGACTCCAAACCAGTTACAAGTAGCGTCCCACAAGGCTCAGTCCTGGGACCTCTCTTGTTCGGTATATATTTCTCGGAGGTACAGGCCAACACTGAAGGACTGTGGCTGACCAAGTTCACAAATGACTGCAAACTGGGCGCCATAATCGACTCTCCAGCCGACACAAGCATCCTCCAAAAGGGCCTCATAGAAACAGACAACTGGTGCCAGAGCCATGGCCTAAAGCTAAACGCCAAAAAGTGTATAGTCATCCCCTTTGGCAAAAACAAAGTGCCCACAAATTACCACATAGGTGGTAATCCATTAAGTACCGAAGAAGTAATTAGGGACCTGGGGCCCCAAGTTGATAGCAATCTCTCATTTGACAACCATGTGGCCAAAGTGGTTAGAAAAACATTTTATATAGCCCACCTAATCATGAAGGGATTCACATCTAGATCAGGGGAGGTCATCGTGCCTCTTTACTCATCCCTCATCAGGCCCATAATTGAGTACAATGCCCCTTTCGGGATGTACCTTACCAGACACCTGCAGCAACTGGAAAGACCCCAAAAGTACCTCACCAAGAGGATCAAAGGGCTCAAACAGATGCCATATGCTGCCCGGTTAAAGAAACTCCAGCTCTACTCAGTGGCATACTGCCTGTTCAGAGGCAATCTGTGCCTGACGTATAAAGCCATGTCCAACCCGGAATTAATGGACATGCTGCACCTCAGAAATTCCAAATCCCATCGAGCTACACGCTCAAGAGACTTGAACCTCAGCACTGAAATAAATAGGACATGCTGGAGGGACAGATTCATAACCCAGAGGCTCCCTTCACTCTGGAATAAAATCCCAGTCCAGGTTAGGCAGAGTCCCTCATTGACTCTCTTCAAGAGGAATCTTGATGAGTGGATGGGAGATCGTAGGTTTACCCCGGGTATCACTTCTGTGTCACTGTTAGACAGAGGCACAGTATACTAACCTCAAAAAAGGGCATAGCAAAATTAATTTAAAATGGGTGGCAAAAGCCAAACACATTCTGGCTAGGCTTATAAATGCCCTAGGGCAGATAGCCTAGTATGAACCTATGAACCTATGAAGAAACAACAAACTGTGATCATGTTTTCCTATAAACTTGTGCTCTCAAACTGTTGTAATCTTCTAAACTCTTGTGAACTTCAGCTTTTATATGGATACAGAGTATTGTAACACTTCTGCAGCCAGTTTGTTCCTTACACTTTTCTGAGTCTATTTTTGATTTAAATAATTGACTTTTTTTGTTGAAGTGAAACAAGGTACAGCTGCTCTCCAAAGGTCTCGATTCCAGAAAAGAAACCAAACAATAACGAAAATACAGGACAAGACCACCACTACGATGCACATAAAATTCCAAAGTTTAATTGTAGACAAGAATGAGCGCTTTCACGTGCCAAACGCTGCATGCTTCATCAGATTTCATTTACTAATCACAGAACAGTCTTTAAATATACTAGCCAATTACACTTAATTAAATTCAATCAATTAATTCATTTAAATCAGGCAAGTAGTCATAGTGACTGTTACAATGCTGTTAGTTCAAGTCATTCATAATTAGGTTTTAGGTCTTTCTTGATATAAGTGTCTTTAAGTGATATTTTACCTTTAAATATCACGTCATCAGCAGCTACACCACCGCCTAATCAGTAGGCATTAACCGAACAACAGGAAGTTAACGGTCTGGGAGCCAGACCGAAAGTGCTGGGTAAAGGCTCAGCAAGTTTTTTACCATATCCAGTGAAACTTCACGAACCTTTCAGAGACAGGTCACACAGTTGGCATACCAGGATCAGTAACATTGTTACTGTCAGCAGCTTCATTGATATTCGATGTAGCATTGTTTGGAACTTTATTATTGTCATTACTAAAAGCTACTAAAATCACCTTTATTACCAGATACACCAATGATAATAAAAATATTGTTTATATCATCAATAAGAATTGGAAGGTACTTATTGCTGACCCCAAGATTCAGATTATAGTGGGAAATACTCCTTTGTTTACTTATAGAAACAGTAAGAATCTAAAAAGAATTTTATGTACTGAACACTATCATGATGAATTTAATAGCAGCATGATTAAGCACTATGATAGGTTAGGTACTTATCCCTGTAAAAAATGTAACATGTGCAAGTTTATTTCGAAGGAACAAGATTTTATTCATCCTATTATCAACTATAGATTTAAACCTAAGTTCCATGCTAGCTGTGAAGATGAAAATCTTATATATTTAGCAACTTGCACATGCTGTTCAGCGTTTTATGTAGGGATGACATCCAGGAAATTAAAAAACAGGATTTACAATCACATATATGATATAAAGAAAAATAATCAACAGAATGCATTGGCGAAACATATAAGCAGTTTTAAAGATCACATTTTTGAGTTCAGAGCATTACAACTGATAACCAAAAATAAGAGAGGGGGGAATAACAAGAATTACCTAGAATCTATTGAATTGTGCTGGATTTTTAAATTACGAGCGCATATAGAACCTGGTTTAAACCAATTCATTAGTATCAAGCCAGTATTAATTGCACGTAAATATTAAATAGTATCAGGAAATATGATAAGAATTATGTGTATATATTTTCATTATATATTTATTTAGTATTATTATTTTTACTTTTACATGGGTTTTTGCCATCTTCATGAATTGACATTTCATTCTGTCCATTCTGACATTTCTATTTTTATGAATTCATTATTATTTCATGATTTCCTTATTTATATATATTATAGATATTTTATATATATACATTTTCATATATTTTTATATATGTATTTATATATGTTCATATATCTTGTTGCATATTGTATAGAAACATACATTTTTAGTTTTATATGGTTTTAGGTCTTTCTTGATATAAGTGGTTATTATGAATGACTTGAACTAACAGCATTGTAACAGTCACTATGACTACTTGCCTGATTTAAATGAATTAATTGATTGAATTTAATTAAGTGTAACTGGCTAGTATATTTAAAGACTGTTCTGTGATTAGTAAATGAAATCTGATGAAGCATGCAGCGTTTGGCACGTGAAAGCGCTCATTCTTGTCTACAATTAAACTTTGGAATTTTATGTGCATCGTAGTGGTGGTCTTGTCCTGTATTTTCGTTATTGACTGTTTTTGTTGAGATTTCCTATATGCCTAACCAATATGCTTTTATGGGCTGTCAGCATGATATTGTGCTGAGTTTACATTACCCTGTATTTAGTTCATAGCTGAAAATGGAGGTGGATATTGAAATTCTGAGGTTCATAAATGCACTCCTTGAAACTGTGGAACTATAATGGAAAGGTGAGGGATTCACACTTATCCCAAAATAGCAGTGTCACTGACTATTCCACCTTTTTGAACTTCAATAGTCAGGGAGACAAACAAGTCCCAGGGGCATGACAGAGACCATTTATATGGTTTAACAGTGAGTTTCAGAATTCACTGATGTTTTGTTGAACTCTCATATTAATTATACAAGTGTTTGGACTTACAGAATCAGGACTTATACCTCCAGAAAAGAATGTGAAATGCGTGCTCCTCCACATGAATTACCTACAACAATAAATAAATAGCTAAAAACAACCCCTTCTCTTCAGACTGACTGGTGCTTTACATTTTAACAATGTCATTGGGAAATCAGTTAGCAACCCAAATGCCATTAGGGCTTTATAGATTCTCCAAGCATCTGCTTTCCAAACCTCATCAACCCACTCAAATAACTTAATTCTCAACTCCATTCAAGTTTTGCTTTGCCTATTTCCTGTGACTCCCTGGTCTCTATATATCTCCCTTCCACTTTCCCCCTCACACTTTCTTTCCTTACCATCTCAAGCTGCAGTCCCTTCTTCAAAGTATCATTCATTATTTTCTTCATCTATCTATACTCCTTCTGTCCCAGAGCACTTCCAAAAAGGACTGAATGCCAGCACCTTTATTTCCACTTTTATCTTTGACTTTTCTAACTTCTTTCCTCTTTCACCCCTTTTGCCTTTGACATGTTTCCTGCTACACTGATCCTACTATTATTTCATAATTGTTTTTCCACCTCCACCCGACGCATAATTTCCTATTTTCTGTATACCTTTCCTGCTGATAATATTTTCGTAACATAACTGTTAACGTCTCTTCTACTTTTTTGCACAGAAGATAACCTAGCCCTTCACTCTTTTATCACTGACCCACTAAGCACATTCACAGTCATTTCATATATACTAAAATAAGCACCCCCCCCACACCATCCATTCGGTTATCTCCACTTCTCTAATCTTTTTGTACTAATCTTAGTCTTTTTGTTCCTGCACATAGATTTGTCATATAGCTTATGCACAATTTCCACAAATTTATCCCTTAGAAACACTACCAAATGCCACAAACAAAACCTATAAAAGCCATCCTCCCCAACATCTCATTCTGTCCACATAGTCCTGCTGTCTCTCTCTCTCTCTCTCTCTCTGCTTCTTAATGTTGTCTGTTAACAACTCAGCATTCACACTTTCTGCTTTTTCATAGAAGCATAGAATGTACAAGGCAACTAGGTCATGTGCCCATTAATGCCTTGCCAATACCCACCTTTAGACCTTACCTCCTTTTAGTGATAGACCAGTCATGCTGGGAGGTGATGAATTCATGAATATCCATCCAATTCTCCAATTCCTTCCTAAAGGAAGATAGCATGTCTCATTCCTTGATCTTGAGAGGAAGTTAGTTCCAGAGAAAGGGTAGTCACTGCATGATGAATTTGTCTCTCCACTGTAATGTGTTTATTCGCTGAAAGACATTCAGATATCTGTTTCTAGGTTTCATAAAAGACTGTTGGATTTTTGGAGAAATAAGAGATCATGGACTGCAAGATCCCTAATGCCCCAGAATGCAAGGCACAGATTGCCCCTAAGGAGTCTTTAGGACACTAAATACAGGGATAAAGCCTCTAGACTTTCTTGATAGGTCCTGTCCCTCAGTGCCATGATCTTTTTTTGTGGCCTCTGTAACTGCTTGATACGTTTAGTAAAGTAGATCATCCATCAGAGCCACAAGGGCGAGAGACTTAAACCTCGACACGGCTATTAATAGGACGTGCTGGAGGGATAGATTCATCACCCAAAGACTCCCTATGCTGTGGAATAAAATCCCGGTATATGTCAGGCAGAGCACCTTGCTGGCCTTGTTCAAGAGAAATCTTGACCAATGGATGGGAGATCGCAGATATACCCCAGGGATTACCTCAGTGTCACTGCTCGACAGAGGCACAGCAAAATAATGGGTATAGTTCCCCATACTAAAGGGATGGCGTAAGCCACAAAACTATGGGCTAGGCTTGTAAATGCCCTCGGGCAGATAGCCTAGTATGAACCTATGAACCTATGAACCTATAGATTGCAGAAGGGGCATTGTATTCTATGACAGACCTGATCAGTGCAGGTTAAAGGGTGCCAGGACTTCTTTGAACCTAAATGAAATACTATGTGCAATCAGCTGCACCAGCTAGAAAGATTTCCTGACCACTGTTGCAACATGACAGTAAAAGGAAAGCGAGTAATCTACCCATGTTCTAAGATGTCCAACAATATCTTCATTATCAGAGTGGAGTGTTTTCTATGCTATGAGCTGGGAGGAGGTTTTGTTTGTCAAATGAAACAATATTGCATTTCAAACATTTAATTTTAGCCCACTGTCAGCAAATCAGCTATTAAATTGTGTAATTTCACTTTGTAGCTTCTGTGTTTCAGAAAGAGATTCAAATATTACACCCAGTTTGTAGTCATTGCCAAACTTTGTTAACCAGATATCCTGATTTTTGATTTAAAGATCAGAGAACTATATGACAAATAGCTAAAGTCCTAGCATGGAACCCTGTGGTACCCCACTGGTTACTTTCATGTTCTCTGCTGCTGCACCTGCCGCTCTCATGGTGTGGATCCTGTGCTTCAGCCAATTAACTAGCCATTTAACTACACATAAGGACCAATTTGGAGGGCATTAAGCTTGATAATGTTGGTATGTGGTACAGTATCAAATGCTTTTGCAAGTTTGAGATATGTTGTGTGGAAAGCATGACCACTGTCCACAGCTTGTGTTACCCTCTCAAACAATATTACCATATTCATTAAACAGAATCTGCCCTTAACAAAGTCAAACTGCTAGGAGTCAAGTATTACAAGATTTTTTTTTTTATATAGTAGTTTATCTGGCCTATTATATTACATGGCTTTACAGATGAGGCTCGTCAGGCTGATGGGTCTGTAATTCCCAGGTTCCACAAGGTGTGCTAAACCATGAGGACAAAGCCAGTAGAGAAGCTCTGGTTGAATAAGTGAATCCACCAGCAAATGTTTAGTGTTGATCAGCTGGCAGCTTGTTATGTTGTCAGGTCACAGAAGGGATTTTTTTTGTTTTGTTTTGTTAAGTATTTTTTAACAAGTGTTCCTTTGAGAAGATAGGGGTTTTAGCTCCTTTGTTGTATGTGGTTTTGGTGTAGATGTCTCTGGAGTGAAGTTAGCACTGAATTTGTTTGCCAATATACTTGCAATATCCACAACATCAGAATAGATAGTGCCATTCTCAATCAATTCAGAGCAATGTTGGGGATTATTTTGTAATTTCCTGACATCCGTAAGAAAAGATTTGTCATTATCCTTATCTTCTGACATTAGCTTAAGTTCATAGGGTGCTTTAGTTTTCCTGACGCTGTTTTTCCTTTAACTTGGATAACCTTTTGATGTTAACCCTGATTTGTGGGTCTTCAGTTTTGCTGTACATTCTAATGAGTTTTGTTCTCTTACTGCATTTTTTATTTATTTATTTTTTATTTATAGATGTACACCACCAGGCTGTGTTGCTCTTTCCTTTCTCTTTTTGTTTGTTTTTTTGTACAGGCTGATGGGTAGACACAGTTTTCTAGGCAAACTTAGAATTTGTTGTGCCCAGGGCAGCCACGGTGATGCAGCGGTTAGCATTGTCACCTCACAGCAAGAGGTTCTCTGGTTCGATCCTCGGCTGTGGTGCCTTCTGTGCAGAGTCTGCATGTCCTCCCTGTGGTTACGTGGGTTTCCTCTGGGCGCTCCTGTTTCCTCCCACATCCCAAAGACATGCTGTAGGTGGATTAGACACTCTAAATTGCCCCTAGGCATGTGTATGTGTGCCTTCTGTGGAATTTTGGGTGCCGGGCTGGCAACTCGACCCCATAAAACTCTACTGCCAGTCATGAGTGGACAGGTGATCCACTGTGGCGACCCCTAACCGGGAAAAGCCGAAAGAAGAAGAACTACTAGTTGTGCCTATGTTTTAAAGATACAATTATATTTGAACTTAGAGAGTTCCTCACATAATTGTATGAAGTTTGTGTATTTGAAGTCTTTGAATATTATGCTATTTCCCTCAGCTGGGTTACAGATTTTGAAAGAGAAGGTTATCAATTTGTGGTTTGATTTGACTGTGGAAGGGTATACCTGTGGGATAGTACATATGGCTGCTACATTTGTAAGGACCAGGTCAAGAATATTTTCAACTCTAATAGGCTCTTTAACTATTTGATCCACAAAATTCTTGCATATAATGTGCACACAACTGAGGAATTTTGGGGTTTAGGTCTTCTAGTTTATCAATAAGTAATTAGAAGTTTCCCAGGATGATGGATTTGTTTGTGCACATGGAGTTCATCCAATGTACTTAAGAACTGGATATTGTTTTCAGGGGTCATTGAAGGGGTCCTGTAACATGGTATAATGAGATAGTTGGTTTTATTTTGGCCGAGTTGAATCTCAATACATTTGGTTTATCGATTTGTAGGAATCTGTCCTGAGATAATGTGGTTTTATACATATGGATACTCCACAACAGTTTCCATCAGTCTAAAAGCTTATTAGACACAAATCCCTAATAAAGAAGAGGTGCTTTCTGTAGTCTTAAACCAGGTTTCAGTAATAATAAATGAATATGCTTCAAATACAGGAAGGCTTCAAGATCAGGCAATTTGTTATTTAGACCCCTAGCATTAAGCAGCAACAAAAGTATACTTTCCTATGGTAATCTTAATTCCTAGATAACTGACCATGATAGTTCTTATAAACAAAACCCACAATGCTTCTTACTCTAACAACCCAAAAGAACTATAATACATTTTACTGCTTCTGACTTTAAATCTGACTTCCTTGTAAACCGCTGTACCTCTGTTAATGATATGAGTAGAAAACTCTTTCCTTATTCTTCAGTAGACCATGTAATAATCCCCCCCCCGTGTTTTAAATCTTTCCTTACAATGCTCATCACCACTTCCATCATCAATGGGAACTACAGACTTAACAGCAGCCTGCCTTGTACTTCTTTTTAAGCTGATCCTCTTAGAGTACATCTGATTAACTGTGGCTGCCAGATGGAGAGCTCTATACAACATCATAATACTACCACCACCTTATGGCCAAAATTCTTCTCTCTCAGAAACTCCCATTTAACTGTATCAAAGAATATTTTAATATAAAAATGTTCCTTTAACTTAATGACTGTTTGTCAGCTGAATCTATTAACTTCTTACTAGACTTGAGTGGTCCGAGGAGGGCCTTCTTATTAAATAGCCCATCTTCTCTCCTTCAACCAGCTTATTCATCAGTGTTGGCATCCCTGTACCAACTTACCAATGTGTGCTAACCATATCACTAACTCTGCCGCTGCCACTAATCCCATCCCTTCAACCTTACAGATTATCCACATTACCTTACTCAAAATTCTTTCCTTAACAGAACCACTATTCAGGAAGATTATGTCTGGATGTAGTGTCAATTGTTTTGCTTTTTATTAATTTGACCAATTACAAAAAAGAAGCATTTGTTTTTTTCTTTTGTCATCAGTTTAGTTTTGGCCATTTTTGTAGGTTGTGATGTACAGAAATCAAAGTAATATGCATTAGTGTTTCTGCACATAGATTACTGATAACATATCCCTTACTTATACTACAAGGATAAAGGCAAGGGCGTCCAGGTTTAAAAAAAGTAATGAGGAAACTATAAAGAAACCTCATGAAATCTTAAAGAAGGTGGAAGACTATATCCGGAATATTCACAATTTTTTTATGTTAATGAAGACACCAGACTTTGGCTGTACAGACAGAAATATGAAACAAGGGGACGTAAAGAGGAACTCCTACAATTTCTGGTTAAAAGGCTCATCTACTCAAAGCTCCCCTAAGCCTGGCTTGGACCCCTGTGACTACAGGACCTTGGGTTTATATATATATATATATATATATATATATATTTTTTTTTTTTTTTTACACATGTTCTAACAATCTCAATGCTATTTACTGGTTCTGTGTTGCAGTTATTGATTTGGTTACATAATTTTTCAACCTGCACTTCTTAAAGAAACACCATCTGTTTGTTTACTGTACTGGTCTTAGATCATTTTAACAATATTCTGATATTTCCTAACATCCTCTCACATTTCAAAACCTGTTCTGTGTTCTCCTGAGTTTACCAAAATATTTCTAAGTTTTGCAAAGTTTTTCTGTGTTTTTAGGAATTTTCCTACATTTGCATACATTTTTCTGTATTTGGAAACTTTTCTCAGGTTTGTGAACTTATTTCCAAGGATTCGTAGTACTGCAAGAATTCTTCATTTTGTTGTAAAACATTTGTTACTGCACTTGAGCCAAAAAACATTTTTTTTACAGTAACAGAGGTTTTCTTTCTACACTCTGGTGGGAGCAGAGGACTGTTCAACCTATCTGAGTTGGGAACTGTTGGTAGAAGGCTTATTTTGTGTTTATCTGATTGGACTGAGGTCTTAACTGTATAAAATTCTTTCAACCTGTTGGTATAAAAGCTTTACATTCTTGTGAGACTGTGCTCATTTATTCAGAGCTTCTCTATGCTTAGCTTGGACACCTGTAACCACAAGACCTTGGGTTCATCTAAAATCATCTGTGGACCTACAAAGCTGATATAAGTAAGAAACACCATCTGTTTGTTACTGTACTGCTTTTATATAGTTTTAACAGCATCCTGATGTTCTCTAACCTCCTCTGATACTGCAAAAGCTGTTCTGAGTTTTCCAAAGATCTCCTGAGTTTGTCAAAATATTTTTAAGTTTTGCAAAGTTTTTCTGTGTTTGCAGAGGTTCCCCTACATCTGCATATATTTTCTGTATTTGAGAACTTTTCTCAGGGTTGTGAACTTATTTACAAGGATTTCTGATACTGCAGGAATTCTGCCTTTTGTTGTAAAGCATTTGTTACCACACTTCAGCTTAAAACCAGTTTGGTTAACATTAAGAGGGTTTTTTTCTGCACTCTGGTGGGAACAGAGGGCTGATTTAACCTATATGAGTTAGGAACTGCTGGTGGAAGACTTATTTTGTGTTTATCTGATTGGCCTGAGGGTTTAACTGTGTAAAAGTCTATGAAAGCCTCATATCTGCACATCGCACAATGCCTTGTATATTAAGCAAACCTCTCCAGTTTAAAATCTTCTATAGGAAATGCTGTCCGTAGTTTTCCACTGTTCATAGCTCCTCAAAGAGCTGCTAGTTTGCACAGAGGGCAGCACCACTGCAAGTCATTTCATAGTCTACCACTAAAAACTCTCTATTATACTTTAAAGTGTTTCTCCCCTACTCCTTTCCATCTACTAAGGATCTGATATAATGGATATTCACTTCCATGTCACCTCTGTTTCTGACCTGATGGATATAGGGATTTTAAGGCAGTGTAGTAACTGCCTCATGTTCACTGACAACCATTTAATTTTAGAACATACAAACACATTTAATTTTAGAACATACAAACACAATGTGTGAGAGATGTAGATACACAATGCCATTAAAGGCAAAGCTCTCATATACACACATGAAAAGTGCAAACCAGGTTGTCGTCATTACACCCAAAACATTCACTATCAACACTAAGGAACAAACACATAGACCTGCATTTGTGGAGGTACTCACTTGTAATCTACAGAAACCTCCAAGATCTCCTAAAAGCATTTATCAGTGGCTCCACTCACACTAAAAAAGGCAGCATCTCACAGAAAACATAAGTCTAAAAAACAGAGTAGCCCTGCTTCCAAGCCCATAAGGGCAACATACCACATGACCAGACATTCTAGTTATTGGGGATTCTATTGAAAGACATACCAATGTCCCCCTTACCAGGCTAAAGAAGGAGAAGATCACAGTGAGCAGTCTGTCTGGAGTCAGGATCCAACAAATCATGCATGCACTTGGGTCTTTAAACCACAAGTACCAGTATGACACGGTCATAGTCCATGTGGGCAAAAACAACCTAAGGTGTACCTCAGTGGACTACATGAAGAGAGATATGATGGAGCTCTCTGAATATGTGTCCCAGGTGGGTATGAATCTAGCCTTGAGTAGCATCCTACCTTCACCACTGATGATGCCACAGTACCATGAAAAAATGATTGACTTCAAAAATTGGCTTAGTTTCTGGTGTCACAACAAGGGGATTCATTATCTGTTCACTTGGGGAGACATGACTGACAAACCATGATTCTTTGCCAGAGATGGTTTGCACTTGTCACCACTTGGCTTCCAGGTACTGGCAAAAACTTTATCTATCCCCATACTGCCTTTTTAGGCCATTCCAAGTTGTTAAACCCTCCAGCATAAGAAAGAAAATCACTCACAACTACCTAAAGGTACTGCTACTCAATGCTAGGAGTTTAAATAAAAAAATACACTCCCTGGAAATGCAGACATATGTGCAGTCACAGGAACATGGTTCAGAACCATGGAAACCACTCCAGCTATCAAAAGCTACATTGCCTTTTATACATTTTGATCTCCCCTCAGCTCAGGATAAAACAAAGGGATGAGGTGTTTCAGTGTTCATAAAGGACAAGTACACTGCTAGAGAGGTCCAACAACATGACTCACTTTAACTGCTTCATGTCCAACTAACCATAGGTGGGACCCCCTATCAAATCCTTGTTACAGATTCCCTAACATGAGTCTGGAAAACCACATCTCCTACATGAACCTACTGGAACCTTTTAACATTCAGCCTAACACCATACTTATGGGTGACTTCAACCACCCCTACATAAACTGGGAGACTAATATGACCCATACTTCACTTGCTCAGAGGTTTTGGACTTCTTCAATGCAAACACCCTGGAGCAACTAGTTAGCTCCCCAACTAGAGTTACAAATACCCTGACCTAATAATCAAGAACATAGGGGAATGCTGCTCCCTCCCATGCATTAACTCCTCCCTGGTAAGATCTGATCACGAAATCATCTCCTTTAGTATTAAAACTAACCTAGAACCCCATCAAACTCCAAACCTGTTAAGAACTTTGCTAAGGACAATTACCTCAAACTAAGTGACAGCTTATTAAACTTCCAAGCCCCTCTGAACCTGGATGACACTAAGGCCTACTCTGTGCCATACACAAAAGCACAGTACAACCACATTCATAGTCACATAGAGGAACAGTACCTGTCTGAGTCAAATCTATGATTACTTGCAAAAATAAACCACCCTGATGGACCCCTAGCATAAATATGCTATTAAACAAAAGGAAAACAATCTTCTCCAAAGCCAAGAAGGGAAAACTGTGCAAAATGACATTCACCTGTCTAAACAAACAAATTAGAGAGCTAGTCAAATCTGGCAAAACAAACTATGAAGCAAAGATAGTCTTCCAAGTGACAAATAACCATAAGGCTTTTTTAATTATGTTTGTAACCACAGGGGAAATGCTCAGCAATGTACCGAATTAATCATGAATAGCAACACTTACACCCAGCCTGAAACTATAGTGCATCTGCTGGCCAACAAGTTCAGTTCAAACTTCTCCCCTCCATCACCTCCTAACACACCAAAGAAATACCCACAACCGCCCCCTACTGGTCATTGCAGAGGGAGGAGGTCTTTACTGCACCCACAAAATCCAAAAACACAGCCTCTATGGCTCCCAACAACATTCCAGGATGCTTCATAAATAGCTTAAAATAGAATATATCAGGAAAACTAGAAATCCTCTTTAACCACAGCCTACAGACGGGCTTTGTCCCAGAGGATTGGATGACTGAAACAGTCGCCTCTCTGCACAAGGGGAGGCCATGAACTGACCCAGGGAACACCAGACCCATAAGCCTGATCAGGCTTATCTGCAAGGCCAAGGAGAGGATTATCATGGACCTGACCAATAACAATATAGGAAATCTCCAAACACTTGACCAGACCCAATTTGGCTTTGCCAAAGGGAGGTCTTGCCTGCTTAATCTGGTGGACTTCTTAGAGAAAGTCACCAGGGCCATGGATGACGGTCAAATAGTACACACAGTTTATCTAGACCTTGCCAAAGCTTTCAACACAATCCCCTACTCAGGGATCATAGATAAACTTACCTTGTTAGGCATAAACCCCTACATTGACAAATGGATAGCAAACTAGCTCACTGCCTGTATAGATTAATCCCATTCCAATAAGAAACCTGTTACTAGTGGTGTCCCACAGGGCTCAGTGTTGGGACCCCTCCTGTTTGGTATATACATCTCTAAAGTGAAAGCCAATGTTGACAGCCTCTGGCTCATCAAGTTCGCCAACAACTGCAAGCTGGGAGCAATCATTGAATCCCCAAATTATGCTGACATCCTACAAATAGACCTAAAAATGATAAATAATATAGCATCTCGGCTGTAATAGCCTTCAAGGAGTAAAAACATTAAAACACATAACCAATATATAGCTCTGATACACCCAGAATAAATTAAACAATTATACAACTATGTTACTGTTTTAGAAAAAATGCATATTAAACATGTAACAGACTCAATCCTTAAAAAAAGCTGCTTTATAAGGAATCTTTATTTATTTTAAAATGTAATACTTTATCCCCCATAGGTCTAAATGTTGATTGTAATGGGAAGGTTTTAATTTGATTAATTAGCTTTATAATTGTTTAACTGATTTACTCTGGGTGTATCAGAGCTATATATTGGGTATGTGTTTTAATGTTTTTACTCCTTGAAGGCTGTTACAGCTGATGCACTAGAGTGTTATTAAAGAGTTTATACTTTGGACTTGGTTCTTCTGGCTTTGTGGTATTTATTACTTCTTGGATTTTTTCATGGTATTTTCTAAAAATGATAAATGACTGGTGCCAAAACCATGGTCTGAGATTAAATGCTAAAAAATGCATAATTATACCCTTCGGTATATCAGCTATCCCTGCAAATTATAATATTGATAGCACATCCCTAAAATAGACATAGTGGTGAGGGACCTAAGAACACAGATAGATAATAACCTAAACATTGACTACCAGGTAGCAATGGTATTGAGGAAATTCTTCTGTGCGCCTCAACTTATAAGTAAAGGCATGGTATCGAGATCAAAAGAAGTTATAGAGCCATTATACTCAGCCCACATCAGGCCCATAATCGAGTACAATGCTCCCTTCTGCATGTACATAACAAGGCACTTACACCAATTGAAGTGACCCTAGTGGTTTCTCATTAAAAAAATACAAAGTGTAAGACACATGTGTTATGCAGACTGACTAAAAGCCCTATCCCTTTCCACCATCTCATATCGTTTATTGAGGGATGACATATGCCTGACCTACAAGGCATTTTCTGATCCAGCCCTGATAAAAATGTTACATATTCGCAAGAAAAATTATACAAGGGTTACATATTCCATGTACCTGAACCTTATTTGTGACCATAATAGAACTTGCTGGAGAGACAGATTCATATCCCAAAGGCTACTTCATCTATGAAATAAACTTCCCATCTTCATAAAAAAAAAGCCCAGCCCTCACTCTCTTCAAAAAGAATCTGGATAAATGGATGGGGAACCGTAAATACACTCTTGGGGTACTACTCATGTCCTTTATGGACAGAGGCAGTCTGTAAAATGACTCAGGGTTCCAAAACCCAAAGACCCACTACCCTGATACTACGCCATCCCATATCTTGGGAATTAAGATATAACACTGTCATATCCTGTGTATTACTGGCTAGGCTTGTAAAAGATCTTGTGCCACTAGCCTAATAATCAGCTATGCACCTATGAACAGTGAGAAACTGCAACATCAGGACTTATACTTCCAATAGCAACCTTAAATGGGTGGTCTTCCACATGACTTACCTACAATAAAGGGGTTCATGATAATAGGTTGACAGATAACTATATTAACTCTCAGAATGGTGAACCATGTAAGTTGGCATTAGAAATGTCAATGTATGGGAATAATGGAGAGCATTGTATTGTGTGAACACAGTACAGCAGGGATTGGGGAATTCGCCCTTTCCCCACTTTCAGTGCAATCTAGGAGTTAGTATATATAATTAGCAGGGAGCATGGCGGCAGTGCAACTTCCCATAAGGTATATTTAGGGAGGCTTGTCCCCCTGCAAAAACAACCAGTTTTTGATTTTTTCTTCAAATTTGATCTTTTCAATGTCGAGTTCTAAAGCATTCAGTGTTCTGCTCGATGCTACAGCACTCAACATTTAGGGGGTGGGTCTAATGACAAGTACCCACAAGAAAGTACTATGGTATGATAATGGGAAATGCATAGTCAGTTTCAGAAAATGATTAACCAGTGGAGAGATGTGTGTGTGTGTGTGTGTGTGTGTGTGTGTGTATATGTGTGTGTGTGTGTGTGTGTGTGTGTGTGTGTGTGTGTGTGTGTGTGTGTGTGTGTGTGTGTGTGTGTGATACATTCTTTTCAGTTAGAATAACTTCAAAAAGTGATAGAGCAAGAAATTAATGCATTTACAGCATTACAGTTAGAAAATTATGGCAGTCTTTCAAAAACTGGGGGTCTAAGTTTGCATGCTTTATAAAATATGAAAGATCAGAAAATGAGATATTTAGCTGCAATGTTGATTGAGTGGTTTCTTAATTGGTGTGCATAAGTGCGCGCGAGCGCCTGTATGTGTGTGTGTGTGTGTGTGTGTGTGTGTGTGTGTGTGTGTGTGTGTGTGTGTGTGTGTGTGTGGAGGAGTTACATACTAAGTTTACCTGGAAGAAAAGCTGGGTGGGTATCAGCCATAAGGAAGCCTATTTCTTTGATTAATATTAGTGAAGAAAGTGATGAAAACAATCTAGGTTTCCTTAGTGTTTTCCATACAAGTCACATCTACACAGAAAGATGAATGTGACTGGTGGCAAAGTGCTCAGGAAGAAGCCAGAAAAATGGAAATCTGAATCAAGATAGTCAGCATCTGGATCAGATCAGCTAGAATCTGAACCAGTGGGAAAGCTTGTATTTATTCCCTGTTGCTCAGCCTGTTACTGTTTTGCTGGAGTTGAAGAAATTTGCAATGATGGCTAATAATATACATATTACTGCAAGGTTCATATCTGCACAACTGAATGAGTGCCTTACCACTAGACCCCATTAGTGGCGATTTCAGAGTTAGAATCACATCCTCACATTACCTAGTGCATGGGGAAAGGTCACGTACTCTTCAGTCCTTCATATCCTCAGCCAAATCTGTGACATGGATTCACTATAAATAAACATTGTTTAACGGACACATAATTACTCTAAACTAAAAGGTCTAAATCCTTGAGAAGTCACATGCTTAAAACAGTGTTACTCCCAAGGCTGTATATAACACAGAAACATTTTTCGGGACAGTAAGCCTCTCTACACCCCAGTCTCTATTTATACTAACTGTGACATTGCACAAACTAGGGGAAAGGGTATTAAACAAACATAAATCTTTCCATCCCCTCTTCACTAAGTCCTGTGAACCACAAAGAAGCAGACAATGCACAACCTAGCCAGTGCTGATGCTTTGAAATGTCAGTAACTGGAATGAGATAATACTCCATTTTGTTGTATCAATACACAATGCTGCAGGATGCTCAGAGCATAGCAGCGGTACATCAGAATGGTTCCAGATGACTGACAGTGCTTTAGAAGGGTGACATTTGCATGCATTGTCTGGAGTCTGACTTTTTATAATAGATTTCACTTAATTCCTCCTCATATCCATTTTTGCAGGAGAAAGACGAAACTTGCTGTGCTGGGTGAGTGACTTTCTATGGATGTATCACTGATAAAGTGTCTAATGTTCTGAGTTGGAGTTTAAACCACATTTTTTTTCTACTGTTCAAAACACTACATTATTTTCTGCCAAATGTTGCAAAGAATTTTTCCCTAATTTGATAGTATCTCACCTTCTGCTTTACGACTGTCATTATATGGCGATGGTCATGTGACGGGAGTGATCGTTCCATACACTTCTCAAAGTCTGGATGGGATGACAAAACAGTCAACATCTTGCGGCCATAATATCTGAAAAGAAAGAAAACATGCCTTGTAAATAACATGCATATCACAGGTCACTTTGAAAAGGGCTACTTTGTGAATGAGAAGCTGGGGCTTGGCACGGCCAGCATCTTCAGACTAGTATGGTATAAGAGCAACAAACTTTGTCTCTGTTATTCACCTTGAAACAACTGAACTGCTTTATTTTATTATATATTTGCTAGCCAAGGAAACAAATGTTTCTTTCTTGAGTTCTTTTCAACTATGTCCCAGGCCATATGGGCAAAGCTAAATACAACCTATATATATATATATATATATATATATATATACATATATATATATGCATAGTGCTTTTAGGAGATGGGAAGAAATTGGTGTACTTGACATGGAGAGAGAGAACATGCAAAAATCCATTCAGACAGTCACTGGAGGTCACTAAAAACCCCAAAGTCTGGAGCTGTGAGGTACAGATCTTAAGAGTATATCTACATGGGGAGTCTGGCTTTGATATTATTTGTTGCATTTTAACTTAAGGAGCTATCAGAATTCATACTAGGATGGAAGGCCACACAGGGAACTGTCAACAATGCACATAAAGCATATGTAATTGTATAATTCTGGCACAATGAAGACAGTGATACATGCACACACACTCACACACACACACACACACACACACACTCACATATGTGAAAGGTTGCAATGTACTTTTCCTGTGGTGTGGTAGGTGTCACATGTCTCATGTATTCAAAGCTGGGTGTGTGTTCAAGGCATTTATTATACATACACACATCAGGAGCTGTAACTTGTACATATACTTTGTATTTCATATGCTTACTGACTGGCTTGTTACTTCTAACACACACATGTGCATCTCCATTCAAGCTTACATTCACACTGACTGACTAAACAAAATGGCACTGATGTCGCACATGCTCAGCAACTTATATGCATGTCCTATCTAGCTATAGTGGCTGACTATGTTCAATATACACACTGATCTCCATCCTTTCTCTTTAACTTTGTTTGACATTGCAAAATACAAAAACAAAAGCTAGACATTATTTCAACGTTTCAACAAAACACAATTGATTTCAAGTCCAAGTCACTGTGTGTTTAGGATTGGGTTTACAAACTCTACCCAATCTAGTTACATAGAAATTCTGACTTGGTTTAGCAACAGGGACACTCTCTGGGATTCATTCAGTACTGAAACATCTGGGTTTACATCAGAGTTGTTTGAAGAAAGCTCACTGTCCTTTTGAATTCGAACAGTCACTCTGGAAATTAGAGTCACTGGCACAAGCAGAAAGAGAAAAACAAAAACGCAGGTACCAGATGAACAGCTCAGTCTTTACCTCAGACCCAATAGTATGTATAAAAAGTCAAACTGTCACAGTAGAAGGAAAATTCTCTATTGCAAGGACAAAGTGAATGCTTTCACGACCTTCCAGGTCGCTTCATCAGACTTAATAAAACACTGGCACAAGCAATCTGCTGTGGCACTGGTTTTGAGACAGGTAACATATGTCTAGGATTCTTTCTGTAATCCATTCCTTCAGATTGAATGATGTAAGATCTTCGTTCCTCACAAATGTCCTTCACAATTTCTACACGATCATAAACTTTGGATGTTTGCATTCCAAAGCTTCTCCTTGTAACAATGGTGGAAGGGATTTACTGGTTTTATCATAGTACAACCTTTGTGACTGATGTTTTCTCATAAGTTGAGCCTTGATCACTCTATTGTTCTTTGCATTTGGTACTAACAATTGTTTACTGATTGGAAGAGTTGTTTGTGTCTGCCTGGACATCAATCTTTGAGCAGGTGAACCAAGCAAGTTGCCTTGAGGAATGTTTCTGAGATTGAGTAAGTTAAGGAAAACATCGGTACCATCTCTTTTGGATTTCTCCAACAAGTGCTTTGCAGTATGAACTGCATGTATGGCAAAACCATCGCCTTGTGGATACTCAGGACTACTGGTAACATGAACAAAGTAGTAATAAGGTTGACACTGTGGTAACTGGAAAAATAACAATAGACTCAGAAATAAACCGCTCCAACGTCAAGCAAAAACTTTATTAAAGCAAAGCTTTCGGGTAACATTGAGAGAGGGTTGTTACCAAAAAGCTTTGGAGCAGTTTATTTCTGAACATGAACAAAGTCTCAAGACTCAGCAAATTTCTTGAACTGCTGACTAGTAAAGTGTGCACCATTGTCAGACATGACTTTGTGCGGACTACCATGGACAGAAAAATGTCTCTTCAACTTTGTAATGACTCTTTTGGACATCAAGTTAGGAAGTAGATCAATTTCAAACCAATATGAATAAAAGTCTACTAACACCAAGAAATGTTGACCATTTCATTCAAACATATTTACAGAACCATCAACCATGGCAATTCAGGAATTTGGTGTAACTGAAGTGGTTCTTTTTGTTGATGTGGTTTGGTGCTGTTGGAAATTGAACATGCTAGAGTTTTTCTTCTCTATATCTTTGGACATAGAAGGCCAAAATACAATGCCTCTTGCCCATCTATTGGTTGAATCAGTACTTGGGTGGCCACAATGCAAAATTTTGATATATCCCTGTTCTAATATTTTACGAATTACCACTTTTGGACTTTTCATGATGTTTCTATCTTCTATCATGAGCTCATCTCTGTAAGGAAAATACTGCTTAATGTCAAGTGGTAAACCAGGTTTGTCGTATTGGCCATCCTTGAATGATAGCATTTTTTAGCTTTGGGAGAATTGGGTCTGAAGGTGTGTGATTTCCTAATTCATCAAGCCGTGATGACGAAAAATTTCTGACTTCCATGACTTCCAAGTCTGCTGTTTCATTTTCATGCTGCTCTGTCGTTTGTCTGGGTGCGCATGACAAAGCATCGGTAAGGTACAAGTGTTTGACCTTTTTATAAACAATAAATACACTACTGAAATTGTACTTTTGCAATTTTAACATCATGCGTTGCAATCGAGCTGGGGCTGTATGTTTTGGCTTTTTCAAAATTGTTACTAGTGGTTGGTGATCAGTCTTTATTTGGATAGGTCTGCCATAAATTTTTTGTCCTTAAAATGTATTTTTGTTTTTGTTTAAATGTGGAGCTTTTCTCCCCGGGCCTCTGCTGAAAATGGAAATATATCCAGTTGGACTAGCCCGGTTAACAAATGTAAAATAAATAAAAATAAAATAAAATAAATATAATCATTGAACTGTGAATATGCAAACACTGCTGCCAAAAGTTCTTTTTCTATTTGTGCATACTGTATCTATGTTTGAGTTAAAGTTCTTGATGAATAAATGTCCTTGTATGTGTGTCTTTATCAGAAAATGCAGCCTATATGAAAATATTATATTCTTGCTCAAACATTTGCTAATTCTCAGCAATATTATCATCAAACATCAGCAGTTCAGGTCTGCGAAATCTCTCTGCTATAACAAATTTCATTTAAACATAAGTATAGACCAGGTACTTGTAAATTTATACAACAACCTCTCTGAAAATGCTTTCCTTTAATACTGCAAATGCCTCTAACACTATGGACACTCCGGACACTTTGAAAAGTCTTAGTTACTGTGGAAAAAATTGGACATTGTGAAAAAATTCAGACATTTTAGCCTTTTCGAATGTTTAAGCATTTTGGAGATTATTTCAAACACTTTAAATGTTATGCCACTATCTTGGACATTTCAAACATCTAGGAAATTATTTTGAATACTTTGAATGCTATGCCACATGTTTGGCGACTGAAAACCATTTGAAATGAACAGCTGACCTGTTTACGAGTTCACTGCTGGATATTACTCCACTTCTAACTGTGTACCTCATAGTTTGCAAGCTGCTTCAACTTCAGAACCCATTCTGACACCATGTCAAATGTCTTGTGTATTCAAATGAGACACTGAGGCTGGGTATGTATTCAAGTCGTTTATTATACATACACACATCAGGAGCTGTAACTTGTACCTATACTTTGTACTTCATATGCCTACTGACTGATTTGTTACTTCTAACACACACACACACACACACACACACACACACACACACACACACACACACACACGCACCTACACACACACACACACACACACACACACACACACACACACACACACACACACACACACACACACACACACACACACACACACGTGCATCTCCATTCACGCTTACATTCACACTGACTGACTGAACAAAATGGTACTGATCTCATATGTGCTCAGTAACTTATATGCATGTCCTATCTAGCTACAGTGGCTGACTAGGTTCAATATGCACACTGGTCTACAGCAGGTAGTGCAAAACTCATGTCCAACGTTCATGGCATGTGAAGAGGTTACATGTGCTGTATTTCCTCTGAAGAGGACACCAATTCCTTCTCAAGTACTCTAGCTTCTCCCCTGGCATGGTCTTGCATCCTACATGAGACAGAATGTCATGGTTGCCCCACAGGGCCTACTGTCCTTAATCTGAGGTCAGAAGCAGTACAGAAGCTCTGATACCATGTAAAAAGGACAATCTCTGCAAATAGTTAATATTCCGTTTAGACACCTTGAAGAAATAAACATGCTGCATGAGAAGGTGGCAAGAATGGAAGAGATGCATAATAAGGCACTCTAAGATCATCTGAGTATTAGTTGTAGGAGAAGACTAACAGGAACAATGAGTAATAACTGGTTTAAATGAAAAAAGGAGAGGAAATGAACTTATAGCTTTTATAGGGAGAAAGAATAAAATAGACACAAAAGTATGGGATCATGAAAAAAAAAGTAACAACAGATCTGACTGAAGTACCACAGCATAATATATATGTTAACATGATGAACCAGTTACCTGCTCTGTCAGGATCATTTGCTATTATTATTTGATTTTTAAAGCTGTTTTATGCCATTTTGAAATTGCTCAGTATGGATCAATGGAATCTAAAGTAAAAAACGGATCTAGAATTACAAGCTATATTTAATAAGCAATTATGGTAACCCCTTCTTCCAAAGAAGTGCTATATTTTAACCAGCTCTGAAATAAGCTAGTGATCACTAATTACCGGACTCCTCCTAATGTATTCATGCAAGTGAAACTATGCAGTCTAGAAAGGTACTGAGTTAGTTGTTTGAATCTGCATCTTGATGTGGAACTATTCACAAAGAGTTCATTGAAAACTGCCAAGAAACACAGTTTTACAAACTGGACTTCACATTGTGACGCTGGCATAACTTGGGGATTATTTCATTCTTTGAGATGTGGTGAACTCATAATAATACTCAAGATACGAACCAAACTGCAGCAAATTATGTCCGGTGAATGGATAGTCCAAAAAACACACCAACCAGTAGAAATGTTCACTTTTTATTCCAACAAAGCTTTCAGGAAAACTCCCTTCATCAGTGTTTAACTAACATTCAAAATCATTTAATGTTATACTCTAATTCAAACAACACATGACACAGCCAACCAATACAATCACAATAATTAATTATGTAAACAATGTATTATGCAAACAATGTGTACAAACGGTATTCAAAACCTTCATTCTAAAAACATCCTATTCATAAAACAGTTTCATTAAAAGCATATATGCACATATATGAATTCATATTTAAATAAATCATATTTAAATAAGTAAAATAACATAGAAAATAGATTTTATTATTTATTATTATTTATACTGCTTTTGTTTCTTAACCAGGATGGGTTTTATTGTATTTGTATTATTCAAACCTGGATACTTAGCTTCAAGTAAAGTGATCCATTTATACCCATCCACATCCAGCCTATTTACCATATCACCACCTCTAATATTTTTATATATTATTTCTAACACTTTAAACCTAAAAGGGTGCATTTCATTATTATCTATAATGTGCTTAGCTAACGCATTAGTTTCTATCTTCCTTTTGATTTCTGATTTATGTTTTATTATCCTGTCTCTTAGGCATCTAGAACATTTTCCTACATAGAAACATCTACATTTTTCACATGTTCCTAGGTAGACTATAAATGTAGTATTACAATTTGCCTGATATCTAACTTCATATTTAGTACCTGTTAAGGGGTGTTTAAAGTACTGCTCTTCACAAATATCCTTACAACAACTACATCCTTTACATGGAACAGTCCCATTTCTATTCAACTTAGGAATATCAAAATCTTTATAACATAACTGTCTTTTTAAATTTACACAATTCCTACGGGTAAACTTAGGTATATGTCCTAAGATTGGGATGAGCTCTTGCATGGTCATTAAGATTCACCAACGCTTATGAATTATATCTTCTACTTGTTTAACCCTATCCGTATACATAGTAACATATCTAACTGCTACTTCCACATTCTTCTCATCTGGCATCATATCCATGGCTATCTTCTCACCAAATATGGGGTTTGCCTGTTGCGCTCTAGCATAAGAAAAGGGTCATTAAGAACAGATATGTAAGGAAAAGGGATCAAACTTTGGTTTGGTTTTGGATGATGTATGCAAACATTTCACCTAGTATACGAGGGACTGGTACCAGGGCAGCAGCCGAAGTGTATCAGTACTGTGTGAAAATGTGAATACATGAGAGTACATGTGCACAGCTGTGAATATATATATATATATGCAAGGCTGAATGTTTATGATCGTGAATGTTTGAGACTCAAAAAGTGTGAAAGTGTGAAATAATGTGACAGCAACAATGTGTGCGAGGTTGGGATCCCTATAATTCATAGAGATTGAAGCCAGACATGATGTTTTGCTAGTACAAAGACAGTGGGGGGCAGAGGCAAACCCAACCACTTCCTGTGCAAGTGTGAACAACAGAGGGAACCAAGGAGAAACAGCTTGGGGAAAGATGTAGCACTGTCAATGCAATTCCACATAGCACACAAAATAAGTCCCCCAAAATGTGTACTCACAGCTCTGCAGAGATGATAAGGAATGACATAACATTGAGAACCAACAAGGAAAAAATGACAAGACAGTGAAGAGAAGCTTAGGTACCTTCCCAAGAAAGGCAGCAATACACAATGGTGGAATGGAGTAAGTGCCACGGTGTACATGGCAGACACAGGGGGGGAAGCACAGCCCATACAGTTTATGATCATGAGAAGCAAGTACAACACAACAACTGAAGATCCAGGCACACACTACATGAAACAGTTGGACCACAGGTATGTTCAGCACACCAGCTTTGCTTATATAGCTTCCTCAATAAATGACTGAAACATATCAGTCAGAAAATAATTTTTGATCGGAACTGATTAAGAAGACAGTACATTCATTACCCACTGCATAGATTTTTTTTGTAGGGTGGATAAGCCTTCTTGCATGCTCTGTGTGGATGCAATCTTACCAAACCATGTAATTTATATACACTAACTTCACAGTCAAACAACAGTGGGGGAAATGAAAAAATTCACCGAAACAGTGCACAGTGTCTAGCATAAACAGTTATCCCATAGCACATGTCAAAGATGCATCCTGCTGTCAAAAGCTAATTTGATCAACTGAGTTCGAGAGTAACAATAGGTCATTAATCAGATGAAATGAAGCCTTACATACAAGGTGCTCACATCACACATATATATATAAAACCATGTTCAGTAGGTAATACACACACACATACACACACACACACACACACACACACACATGAGCGTGCACACACACACACACACACACACACACACACACACACACACACACACACACACACACACACACACACACACACACACGCATATATACCTGCATACACAACAGTAAGTTTCAAAACATTCAGTGTGTCACACACCACAGGATGACACATGGGACCTGTGCACAGCTCATACACAAGTAGTGCAAGCAAATGCAACAGTATATTCTGTGAGAGAGTAATTGTTTTTGCTTTTGTTAAGGAAGATACACTGGAGACATTGCTTCCACATATGATCCACTTAGTGTAGAGCAGTTGGTCACTGTCTGTTTAGGATGCTACACTAGATGGACATCATCCTGCTTGCTCCACAATTATGTATTCAAGCATCTGATTAAGGTGTACCCATAAATGTTCCAGGATGGTTCAGACTCTGGGATACCATCCCTACACTCTGTTCTGTGTAATCAGCAAGCACAAGGAGATGGTGTCTAATAGCATATGGATAACATCACCAGGAAGAATTACAGCAATGTTGTTGCAGCCCATTGTTGGGCTGCCTTGAACATCCAAAGGATGCAGGTCTCACCAAATCAATAATATACTGCTCTGCCTCAGGACATGATTCTACCATGTGATTCCAGAATGCCACATGGATATAGTGAACAAACAGGAAAACAAGCCGATGCTAAACAGTACAACTGAAGTGTGAGATTCTCACCATGCCCACAGATTTTAGATATGCTGGCATGTTGCACCTGACACCACATACTCTGCATGAGATGGAATAAACATTCTTTGTACTTTCCATGCAGAAATTCTAGGTTAAGGTGGCTATGAATATCGGCTCATAATGTCTTATAACAGCAGATGGCCAAAGTCTGAGGTGCAGCAAGGCTGGCAATGCCTGCAGCTAGTCAAAGATGTCACTGTAGCAGCCGGACCTGCATAGCAGTTTCACATGACAGCATGTATGAGTGAGTAAAGCAAATGTTTTACATTGGTTGTCTCACCATATATAACCTATAGCTGCTGCAAAATAGGGAACACCACAGAAAATGTGCCAGTGATCATATACCTTCTGTTTGCTGACAAAGCCTGTAGGATCCCATTGTACCCTTGCTTACGCCTTGACAGGAGAAAGCTTTGCTGTAGTACTATCACAGGCTCATAGGTATTTAATAGGCTAAAGACCACAATGGCCTTTTTAAGCCTAGCCATGCATCCCAAATCTCTGACAAGCTCTGGCACACTTGATAAGTATAAGCAGGAGCTTGGGAGATGAAACATTTATAAGCAGGGATCTGGGAGATGGACAATTTATGGGTGGCCTCTCTCCATTAGAGACATAAGTGCCAAAGCAGGGGTGAATTTCCTGTTGCCCATCCAATTGTCCAAGTTGCACTTGAATTCTGTTAGGGAGGAACTCTGCTCACATGATGGGATAGTATCTGGGATACATACTCTCCAGCAGGTCCGGTTTATATCACAGGCAAGGTTTAAGTCTTTAGAGCAGGTAATTCTGGTGCTGGTTGTTTTCTGGACATGCAGGATGGCCATCAGAGTGGGATATGATAATGCCTGTATGCCAGGCATAGATCTCCCCTCAACAGCCTATAGGAAACAGAATACAGGAATAGGGCCTTGAAGTGGTCTGCATAGGGTATTTTACTTTTACCCTGTATTCTTTTAGTGAGGAACCTCTGTGGATGTTCCAATTGTTGGATGTGCCTGATTAGATACATACCAAAGGGGAGCATTGTACTTAATGATAGGTCTGACGAATGCCAAATACAGTGGAACACTGACTTCCTTAGACCTAGATGCTATGCTATACCTTTGTTTATAAGTTGCGCAACATAGAATGATTTCCTCACTACTGTAGACAAGTGATGGTCAAAGGCTAGTTTACTGTCTATGTGTGTCCCTAAGTTCCTGACTACTGGGTCAACTCTAAGTGGTGTGTTGTCAATATGATAGCTACCAGGGGTGGAGGACTTCCTGAAGAATACTATTATGCATTTTTGGCATTTAGTTTTAGTCCATGGCTCTGACACGAGTTGTTTGTGTCAGCCCTTCCTTGAGAGCATTTGTGTCAGTCTGGGGTTCAATGACAGCTCCTAATTTGCAATCATCTGCAAAATTAGTCAGCCGGAGATCATTGACATTGGCCTTAACTACAGAGAAGTAAATGCCAAAATGGAACAATCCAAGACACTTACATGAGGGACTCCACTTGTGACTGGCCTCTTTGTAGAGGTGGACTCCCCAGTTCTAACTTCCTGAGTCCTCACTATGAGTCAGGTGGCTATCCACCAGGTGACATACGGGTTTGTAGCTAACCTACTGAGTTTGTCAACAATGTTCAAGTAGGGTATTGTGTCAAATGGCTTGGCCAGGTCAAGGGAGATAGTGTGAACCATTTTGCCCTCATCCATTGTCTTGGTGAGCTTCTCAAAGAAGTCCACCAGCTTGAGTAGACATGATCTGCCTTTGCCGAAACCAAACTGGGTTGGGTCCAGTGTCTGGAGATTTAGTATGTCATTACTGATCATTTACATGATAATTCTTTCCATGGCTTTGCAAATAAGACTAGTGAGACTTATGGATCTGTAGTTTCCAGGGTCTGTAGATGGCCCACCTTTGTGCAGAGGGATGAGTTTTGCTAATCTCCATTCAAGAGGCATGAAGCCTGATTGCAGGCTACAGTTAAATAGCAATTCCAAACGGCCTGATAGGTCATGTTTCATGCTATTTAAAAGGCATTCTGTGATATTGTCTAGGTCTATGGATGCAGTGTTCTTGGCCTTAGAGAGAGCACTAAGGACCTGTTCCCTAGTTATAGTAGGGGGAGCTATATTTGATGGTATTTCCTGAGGAAAGGTTGACGAAGGGAGAGGGGTAAAGTTGGAGCTGAATTTATCAGTTAGTATGTTTGATATATCTTCTGGCTTAGCATAATGATCTCTGCACAAAATTGTGTATTGCCTTTGAGGTTGCGGACATAGCTACAGAATGCCTTGTGGTTGTCCTTGGCCTGGGAGGCCAAATTTACCTCAAATTTGGCTTTGGTAGACTTTGTCCTTTGAGTTGTTTGTTTAGTTTGATGAGAGTGCTTTTATGCTAGCTGGGTGCTACACCTCCTACTTTTTGCCATGATTTTCTTCCATCTGTTATACAGCCTACTGATGTTATGATTCCACCTGGGTGGCTTGTTTTATGAGTTAGTTCTGTACTTCTTCCTAGTGGGTACAGCTGCCTCTATGCAACTATTAACTTGCTTGTATAGAGTTTCTGTTAACAGTTCTGCATAGGCAGCAGTGTTATCAGGGATTATGGGGGCTTGGAATGTTGCCAGATTATCACTTAATAGCAGGAAGTTAGCCTTAGAGTAGCTCCTGAATATTCTAGATTTAGCTGGGGGTCCAGGATTGGGACTGAGGATGGACAGGATTAGAAACTATTTTTACTTCAAAGGAGACATTAGACTAGGGGATGTGCAGCGCTCTTCCAAATTAGTGAGGATCAGATCCAGTATGGTTGCACCCCTGGTTGGCGTATTGACAATCGGGTCTAGGGAGTTTGTGTTTACAAAATCCAGGGCTCTCTGTACCTGTATATTTGGTGTCATACAGGATTCCCATTTAATAGTGGGGTAATTAAAGTCACCCATGAATATGGTATTAGGTTGGATGTTGAGTGTTTCCAATAAGTTTCAATACATGGTATGTGTTTCTGGGTCATAGAGGGGGATCTATAGCTTCCAAGGAACTGGTATGGATTTTGCCTATGGTGATTTGAACATGGAGCAGCTTAAGTGCATTGTCCTGTTTGACCAGCCTTGAAGTATATTTATTTTTTATGTAAATCGAGACACCTCCACCTTTACTCACTGTATGTGTAGTAGCTGGTCTAAATGTGTGGAAGGTATTATAAACTTGCACTGATGGTGTGCTCTTTGTTGCTTTAAACCATGTCTCAGTGACCGCACAGATGTCAGCATTCTCTAGGGTGAAGAGAGCTTCTATGGAGTGGAGTTTTTTTTTAGACTCCTAGCACTGAGCAGTAATACCTTTAGATTTTCTTGGTTGTGATTTGCTATGTCAGAAGTACTTTCAGTTTGGTATTACCTAAAAAAATCAGTATGGGAGAAGACAGCATTTTAGATCATTCGAAAGCCTAGAAGGGAGAGGTGCAGACCATCCCTGGCAAAGATGTCTTGCTGTATCCAGATCTGTTTCCTTGATTCTTGTGTTTCCTGCTATGCCATCTTGTGTTGGCTGGTGCCTGCCTGCACTTAGTGGGAGTAAGTGAACTAGTTGGAACTGGTCTGGCATAGGGTATTGAGCTAAGAACTCAGGGACAAGGGGTGATTGATCAGTTTCAGTGTTTCTATTTTACTTTTGTTTTTGTGGTATTTAAACCCAGCATTTGCATGGGTTTGTGCTTGTTTGCCCATCATGTACTGCCACTGCACTGTTTTAACCCTTTCTGAGGTATCTCAATTGCATTTTTCCCTTACCAGCACTCCTGTGTAAGTGATGCCCTCACCTGCAGCTACTGTATTGATTTTGTCCAGCCCTACTCACACCTATAGGTACTCTCCTCAGATTGTACCCACTCTACTATCCCTGACCCGTCTTCCACAGATTCTGAAAACCATGGATGGACAATTTCCTATGGTTTCTCCTGCTAGTCTGGTGGATATGGGCATCCTAAGACAGTGTAGCAACTGCCTTATGTACACAGACAACCCTCTACTACTACCACCTGGGAACACAATATGTGAGAGATGCAATTACACTAATAATCTAGAATCCTTGCTGTCTCAGTCACAAGCCAGTACATCTGGCAGTGTGGCACTAAGAAGGTTGTCTGCACAAACACTATGAACACCACATCTCTAATGTCACCCACATCTGTACAACACACTCCTACAGATGCAGGGGTTCTCAACAAAAGCATAACTAAACAAAAGAGAACTCCGAAGCAAAAACACACATGCACATCACAATCCATAGCACCAAGCATCAAACATAGTACACACATCTGTGTCCAAAAGGCTCTAAGGTTCAGCCCCAAACCCAAATACTAGTCATAGGAGATTCTATTGTGAGACATACATGTGCCCCTCACCAGACTAGACAAGGATAAAGTCACAGTAAGTTGCTTGTCAAGTGCTAGAATCTGCCATATCATACACGCAGTCAAGTCTCTTAACAACAGTTACTGTTAGGACTCTGTCATAGTCCATCTTGGTGTGAATAACCAGAGAAGTATCCCTCTGCATTATATAAAGAGATACGTGACTGAGCTCACTGAATATGTATCCCAAGCAGGTATGTCCCTAGCCTTAAGCAGCATCCTACCATCATCCAGAATGATGCCTCAATACAAACAGAAAATGATTGACTTTAACAACTGGTTTAGTTTCTAGTGTCAGTCCAAGGGGATCCAGTACCTGACAGCCTGGGAGGACATGATTGACAGACCATGATGCTTTGCCAGAGGCAGTCTTCATATGTCTCCCCTGGGCTTCAGGCTTCTGGCAAAGGCTCTTGACTCCCCCATAGTGCCTTTTTAGGCACAGTCATCAGCACAAAATTACCAACATGAAAAATTCTTCTAAATGAAATGTAAGGTCATGCTGCTAAACACTAGGAGTCATAGCATGAAACTGCATTCATTCCAAGTATTCCTTGCCCTGGAGGATGCTGATATTTGTGCAGTCACCAAAACCTGGTTTAAAGCTGTGGAGAGCACCCCAGCCTTACGAGGTTACTCATCAGACATTCAGGCCCAAAATGGAGGGCTACAAAGCCAAAGGAGGTGGACTTTCAATATTTATCAAAGACATACACACATCCAGGCTGGTCAAATGGTATGATGCACAGGAGACACTCCAAGTGCAGTTAACTGTTGACAAAACACCTATTCAAATCATAGCTAGCTACAGAACCCCAACCATGACTCAGGATGCCCACTCCACCTATCTGGACTTACCTGAATCAATCAAGATTTAGCCCTCTACCCTGATTCTGGGTGACTTTAACTACCCAACCATAGAGTGGAAGACTTATTCTAGCCCAATCATGAATGCCCAGAGATTCCTCAACTTTGTCAATGCCAATGTATTTGATCAGCTGGTTAACACACCTATGAGAGATGAAAATATCCTGGACCTGGTCCTAACAAACATGAGTAGCCACTGTAGCACTCCTACAGTGTCATCTCCTTGGTAAGATGCAACCATAAAGCAATCACTTTTGAAGTCACCATCTCCCCTGACCCCTGCCCCCTTGTCAAGGTCAAACAAAGAAACTACAGTCTCCTCAGAGCAGGCATAAGCAGCTTCACAACCACTGTTCCTTCAGTTGGAACTAGCACTAATGTTCAAGCCTACACCAAAAAACTATATGAGCACCTACATAGCTGTATGGACGCAGCAATACCTGACAAGACCAAATCATCTTCCTCAAGGAAGAGTAAACCTGTCTGGTGTACAGCAGTAATAAACAAATTCTAAAATAAAAGGCAAAAATTGCTGTCTGGGACCAAGAAGGATCATGTGCAAGATTGGAAGCAATCTCTCCTTTTATGAACAAGAGAATAAGGTCAGTGGTGAAATTCTCTAAAGCTAACTTTGAGCACAAATTGGCCATATTCACTAAGGACAATCACAAGGCTTTCTTCACATATGTCTGGAATCTCAAAGATAACACCCAAATCTGCTCTGAACTGGTGGTCTATAACACCACATACACAAATGCCATAGATATAGCCAACCTGCTGGTAGACAGGTTGAGTGAAAACTTCACTGACCTGTCCTCCACATCAGTAAATGAGGACATCCCCAGCCCCCTCCCCTCATCACCAGGAAGCAGGACTTCATTGCCCTCTCAAAGGCAAAAAATAGTCTCCATGGGACCTGATAACATCCCTGGTTGTATCCTACATGAACTCAGGCATGAGCTCTCAGCTCCATTAGGCACCTTATTCAACCAAAGCCTGAGCACCGGCTTCGTCCCAACTGAATGAAGGACAGCCATTGTCATCCCTCCACAAAAAGGTGGAGCATCCACTGACCCAGGCAATTATAGACCCATCAGCCTAACTAGCCTGATCTGTAAGACCATGGAACGCATTATCATGGACCTTATAAACAAAGACACTGGCAACCTTCAAACTCTTCACCCCATACAGTTTGCTTTTGTCAAAGTGAGATCATGCCTGTTAAACTTGGTTGGCTTCTTTGAAACAGTCACCAAAGCCATGAACAAAGGGAAGATGGTGCACGCCACCTACCTTGACCTAGCCAAAGCCTTCAATACTATTCCCCACTTGGGCATAAACTCTCCCAGCTAGGCATCAACCTGTATGTTACCAGATGGGTAGCTAACTGGCTCACTGATAGAACCCACTCAGTCAAAATAGGGGAAGCCACCTCTAGTAGTAGATTAGTAACGAGTGGTGTACCCTAAGGATTGGTATTGGGGCCTCTACTGTTTAGGATATACTTTACTGAGGTGCAAGCTAAAACCAGTGGTCTGTGGCTGACAAAGTTTGCAGATGACTGCAAGCTGGGCTCTGTCTTAAATTCCCCTAGTGATGTGAACATCCTCCAATAGGGCCTTACCCAAACTAATGACTGGTGCCAGAAGCATGGCCTCAAACTGAATGCCAAGAAATGCATCATTATCCCCTTTGGGGAATATGGCTTCCCCACTAATTACCAATTAATAATGTACAAAGCACGCAATCAGTTCTGAGGGACATGGGCACCCAGGTTGATAGCAACCTGACTTTTGACAGCCACGTTGTTTCCGTTGTATGGAAGGCTTTCTACAAGGCCCACCTCATAAATAAGTGTATTTCATCCAGGAACAAGGAGGTCATAACATCCCTGTACACCACCCTTATCAGACCCATTATCGAGTTCAATGCCCCCCTTTGGCATCTACATTGCCAAGCACATGCAGCAGCTGCAGACAACACAGAGGTTCCTGATCAGGAAAATCCAGGGTCTCAAACACATATCCTATACAGATAGGCTAAAAGCCCTGTCCCTCTACTCAATCTCATACAGACAGCTCAGATGTGACCTGTGTCTGGCATACAAGGTCATCTCAGACCTAGCCTTGATGGAGTTGCTGCATATCCATAAGTCAAACTCCACTCACGCAACCCACACGTAAGGCCTTAACCTGGTCTGTGGCATTAATAGAACTTTTTGGCAGGATAGATTTGTGTCCCAACAACTCCTCATCTGTGGAATAGACTCCCTCTCCATGTCAAGCAGAGTACCTCTCTAGCCCTCTTTAAGAGGAACCTGGATGGCTGGATGGGAAACAGAAAATATACCCCTGGGATCCCACCTGTGTCCCTGCTGGGCAGAGGAAACAGGTGCTGACTTTGAGGGAACATGGGCGAAATTCTGGGCTAGGCTTATAAGGGCCTTTGGGCCAATAGCCTAGAATCATCCTGTGAACCTGTATGTATGTATCAATTCTACCAGGCAGAGGGTGCAACACAAAGGATATGTTACTATGACAGCACTGATTAGGGTAATATGAAAGCATCCCCAACCACATTCATCATGTACAGGGTAGTGTGGTATGTTGCAGGGGAATGTTGTGGATGTGAGAAACATCCCTTAGGGGCTACACAGAGGGAAGTTTAGGCTATAGCAATGCAGAGGGTACAATGAGTATACATGCAATATGACAAAGAGGAGGGGGGAATGCATACTAAGGGAATCATGAGGCAGCATGCAAGTACTTTATCACATGGGAATGAGAGGTATTTGATGAAATTTGTCATACAATGCATGAGGTACTGTGCATTTAAAAGCTGAAAGCTGCTTAAAGGACATTACAGTTAATGTTTGTTAAGGCCAGCAAGAAGCAGATTGGCAATATATGGTTTATGATTCCAAAGTTTTGTTATATTTTGGGGGGGAAAACAATGTTTCTTGCAAGCATTTTGATATGATAAATTCATATTAACAAACATTTTTGCTGTTTTTTAATGCTCCGTTCTCTAGATATGTACCCAATTCTCAATTTCCACTTTTCTGAAGGTTATTGACAATAATCAGGAAAATTGCTGGAAAAATGAGATCACACCTTCATTTACAGACTGTATGAATACTGTCACTGCTGTGTGTCATAAAGGAATATCTTCTATTAAAATGAAAACAAATTAAATAGCCACAGGATATATTTACTGGTTAAACTTGAATTTATTACAGAAAAATATGTTCTATGATTAGTTTTTGGCTGTTTAATGAATGTTATTATATATAGCAACAATTGACAGAGACACTTGAATAAATAGTTATATATTATATTGTGTTAATGCCTTTGTTCTTATATATACATTTTTAATAAAACCATTTAAAAAGTTTTGTTAACCTAGCTTCCTTTCTTTGATCCAGGCATACCGTCACTAGACTTCAGTATCTTCACATGTTGTTTTCAGTGCTGACTAAACGGATGACACCAGTTGTGTAAGTGAAATTTCACTGTGCAACATGCTATTATGTAATGATCCTTGCCCACTCTGTAAGTTTGCATTTGGTATAACTCCCAGAAAACTCTCATTTCTGTGATTATTCTGTTAATTATTTTAGTTGATAACTAGTGTTATGCTGATTACAAGTGACTCTTTTTGGATACAAGCTGGGCTTTTGACATTCACAAAGCTAATATAGTACAGCTACCATCAGTTTTAGAAAGAAAATACAAAAAAACATTCTGTCACTAGTCTAGAACCAAGGTCTTTTCATGCCTGGGAAACACTGGATGCCACAAAGCCTGGTTAAAAACAACAGTCTAGATAACTGATTTCTTGAATTCTTTCTCTGCCTTCATCTTTTATAATCAGTGTATTTTTTATAATCAGTGTATTTTTAAATTGTTTTGACCATGCAGAATAAGTAAAAGTTCTTATCTGAATATACTGTGGCAAGCTATAAAAGCTATATATATATATTGGCTCGCTTAGCCTAGATCCAGGTGCAGAACCTTTTCCATTTATCAGCATAAGTTTTTCTGGTGTAAGGACATCTGACATCACGGATAACATCCAGAACCTGTTTACTGAGGTAGAGATGACCGCAGGATCCTTAGATGAACAGGAGTTTTGCGGCATACCTGATTCTGAAAGGGTTTCGGTAGCGACCTGTGAATCAACAGAAACGGGCATCAGGGACTGCGAAAGTGCCTCACTGAGTAACAGAGAACTGACTACTAGCTTAACATAAGCGTCATTGGTAGGTTTTGACCTGTGCGGTCTGTCTCTGTCTCTATCTTTACGTTTTTTTCAGAAGATCTGCTGTCAAATGGCTTACTGAAGCCATATTGGAATTTGAGGACTGTAAGTGAAAATATCTGGCTACAATAAGGGCCCGACAATGGATAGTTCTGGCATTGAACAATGCACAGAAGCGACAATAAGGGATGTTGTGGTCTGGGCCTAAACAAGTGATGCAGTAAGTTTGTCCCACACAATCACCATGTGATGTGATGGGCACCCTGTCCACATCAGGCAGGGTAGTTACCTACACCTTTGCATGCATAACCTGGTCAGCTGGATGGTTAACAGCACATACAGCCGTGGGATACCAACTGTGTCTCTGTTGGACGGGGACATCAGCTGCTGCCTTGCATGCACATGGGCTTAGATGTGGCCTAGAGATATGGCTGCTCAGGGACCATAGCCTAGTAACCAGGTATGGTACCAGGAGCATCTTATATGTTCAGACTGCTGTTTCTGTTTATGTCTTGCACCATGGAGCTCAGGTTGTGACTCAAGAGTCTATCAGCCTCCCACTTGCAATTAACAAGTACACAATCAAACAGCTGAATAAAGAAATAAGGGAAAACACATCAAATGATTTCAAACAGAGATTAACTTTAAATTCTGGTAACTTGGAGAGTACAGTGCACATCTGTTTGTTGTTTTTATTACATACTGAAACAAACAAATGGTTGCTAACAGATACCTTGTTATGTGTGTATATAGTTGGTAGTCTTACAGTACATAAATCACAGTAGGGGGTATTCAGACAGGAAAAATAGCACACTGTGGAAAGCTAAACTATGCAGTCAGTGTTGATGTGCAGGGCATGTGCAATTCAAAGATATTTGTAGAACAATCATGGTAGTATAAAAATTGGTGTGGTCAGTAGTTTATATTAATGACCATATAATGACATTCAAATGAGAGTGCTTATATAGATATACATTCATCAATTAATTGATGTTTTTGTCTGCATATATATTCTATATGCAGCATGTACATTTGTAAGATACCTGGTAACTGTATATTCGTTTGATAAGTTTATTGGTATATAGTAGGCATGGAGTTAAAAAAAAAAACATTAAACATAACCAGCTAAGCCCAAGCACTGTTGAGTGAGCTAAGCTCCATGGTTAAGAAGCACCATGCTATATACCCCAGAGAGGATTAATGATGTACAGGCTATTCGTTCAGAATATTACTGAATACAGACCATGTGTAGTATTGCTTGACATGCACAGGAAGTTTTATTGAGTAAGTATAGGGTTCCTTGTGGTAGAAATCTGTTGCGCCAGCCATTTTCCATTTCTGTCTATAAAAGATTACAGTCTTTGTTGGTGGTGTGCATATTGCATAGCTGTTAGAGGTCAAGCAGGGTCGAATGGGCCATGTACCATATGGATGGACAGTAGTCTGTCTGCTGAAGAATGGCATACAGAGCAAGAACTGCACATTTCAAAAATACCATTTGAACCCTTGATATAAGTATCACCATGAATAGTAGGCAACATTAAGGGTTGTGGAAGAGTGTACAGCTCAGCAAAGTTTGTGGCCTCAGTGTAAATATCATAATTTGGGCTTTAACTCAAATTTTACGTTATGCCTTTGATACCACAATACATTGCAGGTAATGTCAGCATGTTCCAAGAGGTGATATACAAGACAGGTGTTTACATTCACATGGAAGAGCAAGAACAAGGTTCCAGGTGATCAAACATGCAGGAATCTCCAGTCAACAAAGTATTGTTGAAAGGTACGATGCATGTCTTACAGCTAATACCCAGTTTCTGCAAATAAGAAACAACAATGTTAGGTGTGGTAAAAGAGGTTATTTTTCAACTATCTTTCAAAAGCATTGTACTACCATCTTCCTAATCTCTTAATGTTCTCCCATGATGTCCTTACCCACTGAACATGAGAAACTGCCACTAAGCTAAATGAGTGTGGAATCTAACTGAGAGCGGGGTACATGTTTGGGGTATAAACTTCTTTACTCCACTGTTTTCTTGAATACAGCCCTTACCTGAAGATGGATAAGCAGGATACCCTTCTCATGGCAGAAAACTACTCCTTCTTAAGTGCCATTCTATGACGAAACTGTGTGAGTGGACTTCTTTGTTGTAGTCTCAGCGTTTGGTAACATTGTACCCATTGGACTACATTCTATTCTGTGGCCACTGGTGCTTCACACCCTGATCAGTCATAAGTTACTCCTATTTATCCTTAGAATATTCTTATTTTGACCAGCTAAATTCTCTACATAGGGCTGATAAACAATAGGCTATGAGAAGCAATCTGTTGTATTACTGATGACATGTATTTTGGAGTTTGTCCCATAAGGCTCACACCACCTCCCCATGGCTTTGTACAGCCAGCTGATAGCTTGCCAGGTATAATGCTGCCTTCAAATTGTTTTATTCAGCCTCTAACAGTAGCAGAGTGTGTGCCCTCCAATATTTTACTGCTATGAGCCACACAACTGGACAACCTGGCACCTTCCTGGTGTCTCTAACTGCTGTAGTACCCTTCTGTAAGCCACCTAATTATCATTACTGTGGGTGTTAATTATCTGTTATTCTTGTACAGCCACTGTACTGTGAATGAATTTGTATCCGCACTGGTACTGCTGCTGTTTCCAGTGCCACTCTCTTGAATTGACCCCACTGTGAAAGCAACATAGTGTAGAATGTTCAAGTATTCTTCACCTCACCCTTTTTGTTGATTGCTCCGAACTATACATCTGTTTTCCAATTTTGAGTTTGGAGTGCCTTGTTTGCCTTCTGTTTGTATATCCAGGAATAACTCAGACTATGTAGTGGCAATTAATGTTTACATGTAATTACTCTTGGCCACCTGCTGCTGAGCTTGCTTTCTCCTAAGTTCCTCTCCCGACCCAATTCTTAGGAATATGGCAACAGTTATCCTGAAAAAAAAAAATCCAGTGCAGTATGAGAGTGTGCCAACACTCAAGTAAGATTACGATCTGTAAAAACTTCAGTGACTGAAGGAAAGAATACTCTTGCTACTTGATAGGTTCATTGGTGGTTACTAGGATACTGACCCAAAGGTCTTTATAAGCCTTTTCATGTGTACCTGATATAATACTAGAGAAACCCAATATAAAGGATCTAGCCTAAACTCAAAATCTTAGTTAACAATGGCTGCACATATCTAGGAGGATCATAGGTGAAATCCTGGCAAGAAATTTATGGTTTCCCATCCAATCATCCAGGCTACACATAAACAGGCTCATAGAGGGGCTCTGTTTGATGTGAACTGGTTTCCTATTCATGAGGAGTGGCAACCTCAGAGACATATCTGTCTCTCCAGCAGGTTCTATTTATGTTGAAGGCCAGGTAAAGGTCCCTGGAGCAAGTGACCGTTATCCCATTAGTCTTGCAGATATGCAGCATTTTGATTAAGTTTGGATCTGAGATTGCTGTATAGGCCAGGCACAAGTCTTCTCTAAGTAGTCTGTATGCTACTGAGTACAGTGATGATGACTTGAGTCTGTCAATGCATGACATGTGATGGAGACCCTGTAATTTCTTGGTTAGAAATCTCTGGGGTCTCAAGTTGCTGCAGGTGCCAGGTGAGGTACATACAAAGGGAGCATTGTACTCAGTTATTGGCCTGATGAGGGTCGAGTACAGGGGAGTTATGACCTGTTTTGCTCTTGAGGCAATGCCTTTGCTAATGAGGTGAGCAATGTAGAAGGCCTTCCTTACCACAGTAGACACATGGTGGTCAAAGATTAGGCTACAGTCAGCTTGCATTCCCAATTCTATCAGTGCTGAGTTGTTACTTAGGGTATTATTATCTATATGGTAGTCTGCATGGATATAATTTTTACCGAATGGGATGATAATGCATTTTTTAGCATTGAGTTGGAGTCCATGACTTTGACACCAATCATTCATTTGTGTAAGTCCTTTTAAAAGTATATTGACATTTTCTGGGCATAAAATGATTACACCTAATTTGCAGTCATCAGCAAAGTTAGGCACAGGCCCTCAGTTTTGGCCTGAAGTTCTGAGAAGTATATTCTAAACAATAGGGGGCACAGCACTGACCTCCACTGCTGACAGCTCTGCTGGTCGAGGTAAAGTCCACAATTTTGACTGAGTGTTATCTGAAAGTCAGATGGTTAGCAACATACCTGACAATGTAAAGGTTTATATTCAACTGGGAGAGTTTATCAGTGGTGCCTGAATGTGGGAGTGTATTGAAGGCCTTTGCTAAGTCAAGGTAGGTTGTATGCACAGATTGGTCTTCATTTATGCCTCACCTTGGTGATGCTTTTGAAGAAGTTTACCAGGTTTAACATGTATGACCTCTTTGACAAAAGCAAATGTGTCAGATTAAGGGTATGGAGGTCATCTATGTCCTTATTTATAGGGTTCATGATGATTTGTTCCATGGCCTTACAGATAAGGCTGGTTAAGCTTATGGATCTGTAGTTTCTATAGTCTGAACCACACTTTCAATATTGTTGTCAAGTGGCATATGACGAATGGGAAAAAAAACTATTACTTGTAAAACTAGCAATAAAGGGTCAGTGGCACGAATGTTGTAAGGAGCAGCTATACTGTCACCTTAGTCAAAATGCCTCCTGCATGACAGTGAATGAGTGGCTGCATGTATATATATTCACAAACACACCACATGTACAGGTGTGTGTACATCTGTGTATATAAACAGAGACGCAAACAAATTCAGAGACAGGTTTGTGTGTGTGTGTGTGTGTGTGTGTGTGTGTGTGTGTGTGTGTGTGTGTGTGTGTGTGTGTGTGTGTGTGTGTGCATTTTTTTAGCCTTTTTTATGGGTCTCCACTGAAATGGGCCTTTGGCTCAGTTATAACAAATGTCAAATAAGAAAATAAATAAAACACACACACACACATATATATATATATAGATATATATATATATATATATATATATATATCTATATATATATATATATATATATATAGATATATATATATATATATATATATATATATATATATATATATATATATATATATATATATATATATATATATATATATTGATCTATAACAAAGATATACAGCAAATCCATTTTAATCAACCAAAGCAATGCATATGGTAAACACATAATGACATGGCATATGCATTTATTTCTTTAAATTATTATCTATTTCCATCTTGATAAGGGGGTAAGTGGTCTCATCAGCACAGCCATTAAAGTTGCAAAAAAGGCAAGTTTGAGAAGTTATGTGAATTCCAATATTACAGGTGAAGTATACCATTAAAACAAGTAGGTGCACTGCATGCCAAGGCCTAATAAAATGCACGCATTATTACATATCCAGCCTACAACAAGTAGGTCGCTGCATACAAAGGTCTAATAAAATGCATGCATTATTACATATCCAGCCTACAACAAGTAGGTCGCTGCATACAAAGGTCTAATAAAATACACACATTATTAAATATCCAGCATGATTCTACAGTGGTACAGTGGTAGTGTGGTTACCTCACAGTAAGAGGTTCTCCCGTTCAATTCTCAACTTGGCTTGGCAGTGCCTGTGTGGAGTCTGCATGTCCTCCCCGCAGTTGGGTAGTGTTCGAAAGACATGCGTGCATAAATGGGCAAGCCTTTGTTGAAGGTTGGGCGTTCATTTGGCACCTCGGCGTTTCATAAAAATCTACTGCCAATCATTAGCAGACCGGAGTTCCGCTGTGGTGACCCCTTACCGGGAAAAAGCCGAAAGACAAACAACAGCAGTTAAATATCCAGCATATACAAATTTGACTGACAGTCAAGAATGCCTTGAATTACAAGACGGTCAGTAAGACATAGCAAGGCTGTGGTTTTACAACCACATGAATAAAAACTTAGATTACATATTTCATACATACTTATGCACACAGATAGGGAAATAGAGAGACTGCATTTACCTCAACTTTCAAATGGTAACCAGTGCAACTCTACTGCAGTCAAATATTCAGCAAAAGAGTGAACGATCCAAACATTTTACCACAATGCAGGAAAGATAAAGATAAAGAGAAAGATAAAGAAAATAAATTCAGTGGAATGGAATCCATATTATACAGACAGTCACTGCGAGTGATTCATGAAGGGTGTCACCTAATGGGAAAATACTTTTAGTACAGTAACAAGATTCAATTTCACAGTTGTCTGACTTTTTTTTTTTACTATTATTATAAGATTTTATTCTTCTAGAATCTTAGGATATTTGCAACTCAGGGGATTTGTTTCCAAGACGAAAATGTCCAAAGCAATGCTTCCTGTGAAATGTGGAGAACCTGTGTTATAAATTTATGTCTGCATGAGTACATGCACTAATAAGCAACACTGTTGCAGAACATATGACAAATAATCACCAGTGAAGGGAAAAAAGCATGTTGCAACTAACATAAAACAAAAGCAAACAAAAGAAAATACAACTGCCTAAGTTGGGATAAGCTTTCCACTAAGTTTTACAAAAAGCAAGCACATACTAAAGATGTAATTTCACTGCTGCAGGTTTGAGTTTGACTAGATAGCATCTCAGGCTAATGCTAAACCAGTCATTCAACTAATAGTCTCTGGGTAGGGGAGGGGAAGTTCAAAACAACAAACTGTAAATTCTGAGCAGTTCCTATCATAAACATCCAACAGTGAAGTTTGTGAAATCTAACCTGCAGTATGCACACAAGCTTGTCTGAAAATTCTGACTCTGTGAATATGTGACTTACACTACACTAAAAGGTAAACAAAATAGTCTGGTAAACAACTGATTTTAGAAACAAAATAATGTCTCTTTATAAGAATTGCATTACTGCTGTGCTTTCTAGAGTAGCAGCAGCAGTCTGGTCGTAAAATGTCTGAAAGGCTACTTTTCTGAATGGATAAAATGCACAGATTACACCAATGAATGGCTCACATGGAAAGCTGTTGTCAGTAGAGCTGCAATTTGAGATGGAATGTGGCTAACTCCTTTGAAGCTTCCTGCAGGCACACTTCCCCTACCCCCCTCAGCCACAGGTGAGCATGCTCAGAAAGGCAAACTTGAAAAGTAAACAAAGGCTGAATCAAAACAAAAAATCCCTGGGATTGTCCCTTTAAAACTAATTTGGTTGTAAACGAGAACATATTTGTGACTGTGGAAGAAATTTTCAGTAAGCTTTAGGATTTGTTTATTTATTCACTTGTTATCCAGGCACGTGGGTTTTAAAAAATAACCTTCTGAAGCCATTACCTAACAAAACATTGATGTTAACATTCATTCACTTTCATTGTCCACTTTATCCTACTTAGGGAAGTAGCAAAAAAGCTTATCTAAGTAGAAAGTAGGTTTAAGCAAAGGTCCAGTCCTGGGCAGAACATGAGTCCAGTGCAGAACACACACTCACATGTCAACATACTAAAAATAAAATGTAGAAATGTTATCACCGACAGATTTAAGAAATCTTTATCAACTGCTTTAAGAAGGTGGGAGTGTCAAACTGACCCAAAGGATTCTGAAAGTTTTATAATCATAGTACAGAGACTGTTATACCATAAAGCAATGTTTAGACATGAATACTCTAAATTTATAGTAAAACCCATATCAGTTGTTGATAACAAATGGGAAGTATCATCTGTAAACATACACTATTTTAAATTACATGAAAAATGGCTGCAAAGTTAGAATTTGTGTTCATGATGTTCTGTGTACATACATTGAAAAAATATCTGCTTGAATAGTTAATACTGCATTTTGTTACCACGTTATTGAATTAAATGAAATGTCTTAATTGGTGGTAGAGGACTGCAAGGACTACTAAATTCAGGCAGTATGGTCACACTTGTAGATCAGTATGTATATTGAACCTAATCAGCCACTGTAGCTAGACAGCACATGCATATAAATTACTCAGCACATGTGAGATCAGTGCCATTTTGTGTAGTCAGTCAGTGTGAATGTAAGCTTGAATGGGGATGCATGTTTGTGTGTTAGAAGTAACAAGTCAGTCAGTAAGCATATGAAGTATGAAGTACATGTACAAGTTACAGCTCCTGATGTGTGCATGTATAATAAATGACTTGAATTCATACCCAGCCTCAATGTCTCATTTGAATACATGAGACATGTGACATGGCATCAGAAGTGGGATCTGCAGTTGAAGCAACTCATATACCATGAGGTACACACTTTGAATAACTGCTGACCTGTTTGCGAGTTAATGCCTGGATGTTACTGCACTTCTAAGTTACTTAAATTAATTTCAAATTATTTTTAGTTGCCAAACATGTGGCATAGCATTCAAAGTGTTCAAAATAATTTCTGAGATGTTCAGAATGTCTGACATAGTCGCATAATATTTAAAGTGTTTTAAATACTCTCCAAAGTGCTTAAAATGTTCAAAAAGGCTAAAATGTCCGAATGTTTTCACAATGTTCAACTTTTTCACAATAACTAAAACTTTTGGAAGTGCCCGAAGTGTCTGGAGTTTTCAAGGTATTTGCAGTGTTAAAGTAAAGCATTTTTGAAGAGGCTGTTATGCACATGAACAAAATTACAAGTACCAGGTCTTTATTTATGTTTAAAAGAATTTTGTTATTATGGCAGAGAGATTTTGCAAACCTGAACCGCTGGTATTTGATAATAATATTGCTGAGAACTGACGAGTGTTTGAGCAAGAATATGATATTTTCATACTAGCTGCATTTTCTGATAAAGACACACCTACAAGCACATTTATACTTCACAATTTAGCTGTCTCAGAGGCCATTGAGCGGAAATGTTCATTTGTGTATGCACCTGCCATGTATGCCATGAAGGGGGGAGAACTGCTATATTGTGATACAGGCTGAAATGCAGGAAGACCCTGAGTGCTTAAAACGTAAATTTTGGGAAATGTGTAACTCTCAAACAAATATTACAATGGAAAGGCACACATTTTACACAAGAAATAAAGTCTGGTGAAACTATTGCAGCATATATTACCAACTGAAGAAATAAAGCAAAAACATGCAGATTTGGTGATCTATGAGATGAGGTGATAAAAGACCGTCTTGTATGTGGTGCTACTAATGATGCAGTAAGAAAAATTTTGCTTTGAAATAGTGAATTAACATTGAATGAAGCCACTGAGATTTGTCAAATATAGGAGATTACAGAAAAGCATATGAATATGCTTACAAATGAGAAAAGCATGTTTGCAGTATCTGCTAGTGCAAATGTTGATAGTGTGCAGCAGAAGGTTAAGATGAAAAAGAAATATAAACCAAGAGGCAGTGTCACATCCTGCCTCATTGTTAACTGTCCCATTTGTGGAGGTAGTCATGAGCATAAACGGGAAAAGTGATTAGCTTTTGGTCAGCAATGTCACAAATGTAAAAAGTGGAATCATTTCAAAAGGCTTTGAAAGTCTAATGTGTCGCAAACTTATATTAAAAGAGAGTATGTGAAGAAGCAAATAGATCAGAATTAGACTGCAGCAAACTCCCAGAGCTGCGAGCAAACTTTCTTTGTTCGTGGTGTCTCTGTGATCGATAAAACAGTTAACATAAAAGGCTATCAGTTGGAAGCAAAGAGGTATTTTTGTACTGAACACATTAATGGGAAACCTGTAGAGCTTAAAGTAGACACTGAATCCAAGTGCAATGTTATATCAGCACAAATGTTTGCTAAAGTAAAAGCCGGTGAGAATCTTGATTCAGCAAAGTGTGCAAAACTAGTTGCTTATTGTGCTAAAGAGATTCAAACTGATGGCACAGTAGTTGGGACTGATTTCATTTAATAAAGAGGTTCACTGTGTACGTCTGAATAACAATGCTAGTTTTACACAGAAAATTTTTAGTGAATATGCTGATATTGTCAAAGACAAGCTTGGTAAACTTCCAGTCACATATTCTATGAAGGTAAACCATGAAGTAAGACCTGCTGTTAGACGAGCACAGAAGATTCCAGTAGCAATGCAGAGTAAAGTAAAAGCAGAACTAGACAAAATGGTGAATTTGGGCATCCTTATTCCAGTAGAAGAACTGACTGAATGGGTATCCTCCATGGTCATAGCTCATAAGAAAAGCTCAGATGATATTCGAATATGTATTGATCCAAGAGGCTTAAACACACCACTTAAGCATCTTCATCATCCAATACATACAATAAAAGAGGCAGCTGCTACCATGCCAAATTCCACTGTTTTTTCAGTCTTAGATGCAAAAAGATCTTTTCACAAATTTCGCTGGATTGCAAATTTTCATTGTTAACCACATTCACTATACCATTTGCTAGATTCAGATTTTTGAGACTGCCATTTGGAATTAATTCTGCCAGTGAGGCATTTCATCTTGCCATGGAACAAAACTTTGCTTGTTATCCATGTGCTATTATAGTGGACAACATTATTGTTGGAGGCAATGAAGAAGATGAATGTGATAGAAATCTCAGGAAAGTTCTAGACTATGCACATGAAGTAAATCTTAAACTGAATCCTCAGAAATGTAAATTCAAACTGAAAGAAGTTACTTATGGTACATTTGTTTACCATTTCTAGCTTACAACTAGATCTGTCTAAGCAAACAGCAATTGTTGAAATGCCATTTCCAGAGAATGTTACATCTTTACAATGTTTTCTAGGTATGGTCAAGTCATGGAAGTCAGAAACTTTTCATCATCATGGCTTGATGAACTGAGAAATCACACCTTCAGACCCAATGCTCCAGAAGCTGAAAAACCTTATCAGTCAAGGATGGCCAATACGACAAACCTGGTTTACCACTTGACATTCAACAGTATTTTCCTTACAGAGGTGAGCTCATGATGGAAGATGGAATCATCATGAAATGTCCAGAAGTGGCAATTCCTGAAGTATTACAACAAGAATATATCAAAATCTTGTATCGTGGTCACCCAGATACTGAGTCAACCAAAAGAAGGGCAAGAAGCATTGTATTTTGGCCTTCTATGAGTAAAAATATAGAGAAGGGAACTCTAGCATGTTCAATTTACAACAGCACCAAATCGCATCAACAAAAAGAACTGCTTCAGCAAAACCAAATTCCTGAATTACCATGGTCAATGGTTGCTATAGATATTTTTGAATGGAATGGACATTAATTGGTATTACTAGACTCTTACTCAAATTGGTTTGAAATTGACCTACTTCCTAACTTGACATCCAGCACAGTCATTACAAAATTGAAGAGACATTTTTCTATCCATGGTTCATACTTTCATAGGTTGGTACTAGGCTATCTGCCCTAGGGCCTATACAAGCCTAGCCATAACAATTCCCTGGCTATTTCTTCCCACAGTATTTACTTCCCTGGACCCCTGTCTAGCAGGGCGACTGATGTGATCCCCAGGGTGAATTTCCTATCTCCCATCCAATCATCAAGGTTCCTTTTGAAGAGGGCCAAAGAGGCGCTCTGCTTGACATGTATGGGCAATCTATTCCAGAGTCTGGGGAGTCTCTGGGTCAGGAACCTATCCCTCCAGCATGTTTTGTTCATTGTGATGACAAGGTTTAGACCCCTGGAGCATGTGTCTCTGAGGGATTGGGATTTCTTTAAGTGTAGCATGTCCAACAGCTCTGGGTTTGACATGGCCTTGTATGTTAAGCAGAGATCGCCTCTGAGTAGACGATATGTGACAGAGTATAGGTGGAGTTTTTTAGATGGTCAGCATAGGGCATCTGCTTTAAGCCTGTGATTCTTTTAGTGAGGTATTTCTGCAGCCTTTCCAGTTGTTGCAGATGTCTTGAGAGGTACATACCAAATGGGGCATTGTATTCTATAAAGGGTCTAATGAGGGATGAGTACAGTGGGACAATTACCTCCTTTTTTTGGATGAAAAGCCCTTAGTGATGAGGTGTGCCACATAGAAGGATTTCCTGACTGTTGTGGCGATGTGGTTATCGAAGGTGAGACCACTGTCCACCTGTGTCCCTAAGTCTCTTATCACACTTTCGGCGTTTAGTGTACTGCCACCTATGTGGTAATTCACAGGTACATGTTTTTTCCCAAAGGGGATAACTATACATTTCTTGGCATTGAGCTTGAGCCCATGGCTCTGGCACCAAGCATCTGTTTCTGTAAGGCCCTATTGTAGAATATCCACATCATTTGGGGATTCAATAATGGCTCCCAGTTTGCAGTCATCTGTGAACTTTGTTAGCCAGAGTCCCTTAGTGTTGGCCTGTACTTCAGAGAAGTAGATGCCAAACAAGAGCGGTCCCATGACTGAACCCTGAGGTACTCCACTTGTCACTTGTCTGGAGCTGGATTTGGATCGGCTACTTTTACAGTGTGGGTTCTGTCAGTAAGCCAGTTGGCAACCCATCAAGTGACGTAGGGATTAATGCCCAGCTTAGTAAGTTTATCTATAATTCCAGAGTGGGAGATGGTGTTAAAGACCTTGGTGAGGTCCATATAGGCTGTGTGGACCACCTTACCCTTGTCCATGGCTTTGGAGACTGATTCAAAGAAGTCAATCAGGTTCAGGAGACAAGATCGGCCCTGCACGAACCCAAACTGCGTGGGGTCCAGTGTTTTTTTAGGTTGCCAATGTCTTTGTTTATAAGTTCCATGATAATACATTCCATGGCCTTGAAGATCAGGCTCATCAGACTGATGGGGCAGTAGTTCCTGGGATCCAAGGTGGATCCCCCCCTTGTGGAGTTGGATAACTGTAGCTGTCCGCGCAAAGTCATGTCTGACAATGGTGCACAGTTTACTAGTCAGCAGTTCAAGAAATTTGCTGAGTTTTGGGACTTTGTTCTTATTACCAGTAGTTCTAAGTATCCACAAGACAATGGTTTAGCTGAACATGAAATCTGTAGTGCAAAGCACATGTTGGAGAAATCCAAAAGACATGGCACCAATGTTTTCCTTAACTTACTCAATCTCAGAAACATTCCCAGACAACTTGCTTGGGTCACCTGCTCAAAGACTGATGTCCAGACAGGCACAAATAACTCTTCCAATCAATAAACAATTGTTAGTACTGAATGCAAAGAATAATAGAGTGGTCAAGGCTCAACTTTCAAAAAGACGTCAGTCAAAAAAGTTGTACTGTGATAAGACCAATAAATCCCGTTGACCATTGTTACAAGGAGAAGGTGTGAGAATGCAAACATCCAAAGGTTATGATCATGTAGGAATCATGAAGGACATTTGTGAGGAGATCTTACATCATACAATCTGAAGGAATGCATTACAGAAGGAATCGTGGACATGTGTTACCTGTCTCAGAACCAGTGCCACAGCAGATTGCCTGTGCTAACGACTTTAACTTCCAGAGTGACTTGTCAAGTGTTCGAATCCATAAGGACAGTGTGCTTTCGTCAAACAACTTTGATGTAAACCCAGATGCTCCAATATTGAATGAAACCCTAGAGAATGTCCCTGTTGCTAAAGCTAGTCAGAATTTCTATGTAATTAAATTGGGTAGCATTTGCAAACCCAATCCTAAATACTCAGTTACATTTTGTTGAAATGTTGAAATAATGTCTAGCTCTTAAATATGCCTTTGTTCTTGTATTTTGCTATTTGAAACAAAATTAAAGAGGGAGGATGTAGATCAGTGGGTATACTGTGCCTAGTCAGCCACTGTAGCTAGACAGGACATGCATAAAAGTTACTGAGCAAGTGCGAGATCAGTGCCATTTTGTGTAGTCAGTCATTATGAATGTAATCTTGAATGGAGATGCACATAACAAGCCTGTCAGTAACCATATCAAGTATGATGTATATGTACAAGTTACAGTTCCTGATGAGTGTATGTGTAATAAAGGACTTGAATGCACACCCAGCCTCAGTGTCTCATTTGAATACACGAGACATGCGACAACACTTATAAAGGGTCAGTATGCAATGGGCACTGCAAGAAACATTGGAAGTGAAACTTTGAAAAGATTTCACTACAAGCTAAAACACCCTGACAGTTAGACTTCACAGTTACCATAACTGCAGGTTCCTGAGGCATATAGAGGTTGAATACCCCAAAAAGTAGACAAGTAGGAAAAACCTTTTGCTATTACCTTCACTAGCTGAGTTTTTGAGGTGGTAGGAATGAACTGCCATCACAGAAGTCAAGTAATATAAATCTTTATCTTCTATATGGGAATATGACATTCTTTTCTTATTGTGAGAATATGTTCAAAGATAACTTCAGGAGTAATTAAATGCAACAGCTTATCTAACTGTGCATGAATGTCTATAGCAACCCAATGAAGTAAGATACACATACGCACTCCTGTATACTGTAGTACACAACACTTATCCAACATAGCACAAGTAGTCCACCTCCTTTCATAGTCACCAGCTTTTATTTCAGATTGTCTGTCGTGTCATTAATAAATGCACTGAGAAAAATTATTCCTGAGACCATCTGAAATGGTAGGCTACAGAGCACCCATGTTCCCTTGATAGAAGCTTTGTTCTCCATTCATCCATGTATGCATACATATATACATCTGTCCACTTTATCAAATGCTTGTCTTTGTCAGAGGTATGGTGCTAGCAAGATGAGAAGAATAAAACAGACTTTCCTATCACTGGCAGTAGTTTCCAGTTAATCCTGTGGGATCACCAAGCATTTGGTTCCCTACTGGATGTGCAGAGCCCATAATTTCAAGTACCACTGTTATGAAAAATAAAGTTGGACTGGCATATAAGTAATGTGGCACTTTAAACTAACTGTGAAGATCTGGCAGTTTAGCAGCAAGGATTAAGGATTTTATCTCATAACTACTGACTTCGTATGGTCTATGATGCATGGCTTGATTTCTTTCACCTTTACTTGCCTACTGTGTGACTCTAAAACTGCCACTTGCCTAAATAGTGCTGCCAGATTGTCCCTCAAAAGGGACATTTGCGTCCAGTGGGCTTACCTGGTTAGCAAATTCTACCCATCCATCCACAATCCCTTTTCCCATTTTTTCCACATGGGGTTGGGGTGTAACTTCAACAGTGACACTTATCTAGAGTCAGGGTGGCTAGCCCTGGTGTGGACCTGGTCAGCAAATTAATAAAATAAAAAAAAAAACATTTTTGTGCCCCAACCCCCCCCCCCCAAAGTATTATACTTCTGAATATGGGGAATACTCCAAAGAACTCCAGCCTTAAAAATTACTGAATATTGCCTGAAGCTGCATTTTCAGTCTTGCTATTATGAGGATGTTACCACGGCCCTTAAAATTTCAGCAAAAGCCCCAAAGGTTGCCACAGAACAAGTATTTTCAGCAACAAGGATAAGTGAAGATTTTTCATTTCTTGATCTGTTTTTAAGTTAATTTAAACAGTCTGTATTGGCTTTAGCCAGTGTCTTTTAGCCTATATTAGTAACTGCAGTAAATAGTTGCACTGCATTTTGCCATTTAAGTGAACTAACTGGTGGTATTAAACTTAAGTTTCTTTCTCATGTAATGAGTGTGTAACAGTCTAGTCTGGGACTTGTGCTTGCATTAAAGCAGTAACAGGCTAGTCAGTTATATAGCTAAGTGTTTTAATAAGTTTTTCCCTTCCACCTGCCCTGTTTTAGTTATGTTCTTAAAACCTAGTTTATCTGTTGTCGTCTACCCTTTATAATAATTTGGCAACGTTAGTCCCTCCCTTCCTTCCTGTCCTCATTTATTACCTGTTTTCAATAAGCACATAAGTATCATTTTGCAAAGTCTCTCCCCTTAAGTCATTCATCAGCCTAAGTGACCTTTGGCATAACTGCTTAAAACTGAGTGTTTATTGCCTGTTTTCAATAAGCATACAAGTATCATTTTGCAAAGTCTTTCCCCCTAAGCTATTAATCTGGCTAAGTGACCTTTACTGCTTGCACTGTTTCTACTGGTAAATTGTGAGTTTTTGATATAATTAGTTTACTGGCTTATTTCTGGTGGTTTCCAGGCTGATTGCATGTGTTACACGTTACAAAGGCTAAATTCAAGGTCTTGCTATTGGTAATATACTATTAATATCAGGAGTTGTTTGAAGGGGCTCTGGTAATTTATTGGTATCAACTCTTAGAAGGTACTGATATATATATATATATATATATATATATATATATATATATATATATATATATATATATATATATATACTGTTGAAAATTTGAGGTTCAAATACAATCAAGATTCTGAGAAATGGTTCATTTTACAAATATTTAGAGACTTTGTGAACACAGAGGTAAATAAGATGTTTAACCTAGATAAGAAATTATTCCCCAAATTATTGGAATTCAATAATAATGGAGTGAAGAATAAATCATATTTGTCACAAATTTATAACATTCTTAAGTTAGATTTCACATATTTAGTCAATTCCTATTGGAACTAAAAGTCTTTCGGCTTTTCCCAGTTAGTGGTCGCCACAGCGGAACTCCGGTCCACTCATGATTGGCAGTGGATTTTTACAGTGCCGAGTTGCCAGCCCGACACCCAACCTTCAAAGAAGGCACGTCCATTCACTCTCGCACCTACCTGCATGTCTTTTGTTTCACTCGACCGCGGGGAGGACATGCAGACTCCACACAGAAGGTGCTCCAGCCGAGAATCGAACGGGAGAACCTCTTGCTGTTAGGCGGCAACGCTAACCGCTGCACCACCGCGGACTACCAATTCCTACTGGAACTACTCCTCAAAAATTAATGATGAAGACTTCTCTGAAGAATACAAAAAAAAATAATATTAAAATGTATAGATAAAACTACATTGGAAAATTTTCACTTGGAAAATTTTACACAGAGCTTTTGTCACTCAACAAAATTACAGTTATAAAATATATCAAATGGAATTAAATACTGGAGATGTGATTACGAAATAATAGCCGATTGGATGCACATGGTATATGAATGTGAAGTCATCTCCCCTTTTTGGAAAGAAATTAATAACTTTATTCAAGCTCTATGGTCAGATAGATGTAATATTTCTAAACCTTTAGTTTTATTTAATGCTTCAATTCCTGAGATAATTCCAAAAACCCAATTGCCTCTTCTGTGGTCTATTCTTGCTATAGCCAGAAAAGTGAGTAATCACAAAACCATCACTTTTGAAATCCCACCCCTTCAATTATTTAAATTTATTGGCCATCCTACAGTATTTCATAGTACCAAAATACAAAAGTAACCACCCCTTTCAGTCCATCTTGCTGTTTTAAAAATAGTAACTCTCCACTAAACCTTAACTTTTTAAACAGGTAAAACTCAAGTTACCTACTTTCATATCTAACTTCTCTAGTGCACACTGCAGAGTGCATTCTTTTCAATCTTACCTTTAAGCATCCCTGTTACTAGCACTTTCTCTAATACCTAAATAGATCATCTCTACTTGACTCCAAGTAGACTTTTCTCTATCTGTTAAACCTAGCACTTGCTCCTACAGTACTTATTACCTTGATACGGCACTCTTATAGATAGCACACCAAAAAGGCAAACCCCCATTTCTCGGTCACTCACGTCCCCCGGAATCTCTTTTAAAGTTTTTTTGTCTAGTCCTTCTAGCATGTCGAGGGATCAGTTGCTAGTGTCCTCTCCTGCTCAGCTGGTGAACCTGGGAATATTGAGGCAATGTTACAATTGCCTCATGTACACAGACAACCCTCTCCTCCTCCCACAAAACACAAATACATGCGAGAGATGCAACTATACGGCCAAACTGGAGGCTGAGCTCTCTCAACATAGGACTGGCAAGACCAGTCAGGAGGAGAAGGTTACCACACACACTATAGACCCAGTCTCACATAGTACCATCACAACCTCAAATCATACACATAAACACACAAAGACATACTGGACGGCTCTGATCAAAAATCTACCAAAACAGCAGAGGCCACCAAAGCAGACACCCAAACAACCACCACCTCAGAACACAACACCTGCAACACATAGACCTCACAGTCAGAGTGTCAAACAGTCACAGCCCTTAAGGCCAAACACAATGCCAGACACACTAGTCATTGGTGACTCCATAGTCAGACACACTGACATCCCGCTCACCAGACTGAGTAAGGAGAAGGTCACAGTAAGCTGCCTGTCGGGCGCTAGAATCCGCCACATAACGCAAGCACTCAGGTCTCTCAACAGCAGGTACAAATATGACTCAGTCATTGTCCACGCTGGTGTAAACGACCTGAGATGTACCTCCTTGGACTACATGAAAAGAGACATTGAGGAGCTCTCTGATTATGTAGCCCAGGCAGGTATGACCCTGACCTTGAGCAGTATCCTACCTTCACCAAGAATGATGCCACAATACAGAGATAAGATGATCAGCTTTAACAATTGGCTTAAACTCTGGTGTCATTCAAAGGGGATCCAATGTCTGTCTGCCTGGGATGACATGCTGGACAAGCCACGCTGCCAAGGGACGGCTTGCACCTGTCACCCTGGGATTCCGGATATTGGCAAAGGCTCTTGCCACCCCATAGTGCCTTTTTAGGCAAGGCTCAAATTCTAAACCTACCACCCTAGAACACAAAAAGGAAAAAACTAAGGGTAATGCTGCTCAATGCCAGAAGTCTAAATCTCAAAATGCACGCACTCGAGGCCCTTCTCAGTATGGAGAACATCGATGTCTGTGCAGTGACAGAAACCTGGTTCAAGGCTCCTGAGAGCACCCCAGCACTATCAGGTTTTACCTCTTATCATGCGTTCCGGCCCCAAAATCCGGACAATACCAAGAAAGGAGGGGTATCCATATTCATCAAAGACACCCACACCTCAAGACTGGTGGCAACGCACGATGCATCGGAGACCATCCAGGTGCAATTAACCATAGGCAAGACTGCTCTGCAAATTGTAGCATGTTACAGGCCACCCTCACCAACTCAGGAACCTCACATGGCCTTCCTGAAAACACTAGAGGGATAAATGTATCACCAAACACCATCATACTAGGTGACTTCAATTACCCTAATATAGACTGGGAACACTACTCAAGCCCAAACACCCTAGCCAAAAGTTCCTGGAATTCATAAACTCAAATGCCATGGAACAACTAGTCACCATCCCCACAAGAGGAGAAAACATACTTGATCTCATCATCACGAACATGGGAGCACAATGTTCAACACCGAAGTATACCCCTCACTGGTGAGATCAGATCACAAACTAATCTCGCTGGAGGTCCTCATCCCACCCCCACCTGAAATAAAAAAACCACAGTAAAGAACTTCTCGAAAGCCGACTTCACACTTCTAAAGACTAGTGTGGTCTCCTTTAAGGCCCCCGAGCCGACGGAAAACAGTACTCAAGCCGCTGAATCACTTACAAATGCCTTCTACCAGCACCTGCAGGACTGCATGGATAAGGCAATCCCAAGCAAAACAAAGACTCTTTGTACCAAAGGCAAGCGTCCACTCTGGTGGACCCCAGCCATAAACAAACTCTACAACAAAAGGAGGAAGCTACTACAAGATAGAGCAAAATCCTTAAAAGGTAAGACACCCTTGATCACTATAAGTAAAAACTAAGAGCTCTCATAAAATCATCCAAAGCAAATTTTGAGAGAAAAATAGCTAAAGACTCAAAAGACAATCATAAGGCCTTCTTTAGCTATGTTAGAAACCTGGGAGGAAACTCCCAGATATGCTCAGAACTAGTTCAAAATGATGTGAAGATTACTGATCCTACAGACATTGCCAACATACTGGCTGACAGGTTCAGTGCAAACTTCTCCCCAAAAGGAGAGATATCTATACCAAGCGATTGCAGCCCCCCAAACATCTCCAACGCCCAAGTGAGAACTGCTCTCTCCAAAGCAAAAAACACAGCATCCATGGGACCTGATGCTGTCCCCGGCTGTGTGCTCCACGAACTCAACGAGGAATTAAACCCACAGCTAGGACAGCTGTTTAATCATAGTCTTACCTCTAGATACGTACCCAGGGAGTGGTGCACTGCAACTGTGGTCCCACTTCACAAAGGCGGTGCCTCCACTGACCCTGGAAATTACCGGCCCATTAGCTTGACAAGTCTTATCTACAAAGCCATGGAGAGGATCATAATGGACCTCATAAATAAAGACATAGGGAATTTGCAGACTTTGGATCCATCCCAGTTTGGCTTTGTCAAAGGCAGATCATGCCTTCTAAACTTGGTTGACTTTTTCAAACAGTCACCAAAGCCATTGATGAGGAAAGGCAGTCCATACAGCCTACCTCGATCTGGCGAAGGCCTTTGATACAATACCCCACTCGGGTATCATTGAAAAACTCATCAGCTTAAATGTTAACCCATACATCACAAGATGGGTTGCAAACTGGCTGAGTGACAGAACCCACAGGGTCAGAGTTGCTGGCGCCATGTCAGACTCAAAGCCTGTCACAAGTGGTGTACCACAGGGCTCAGTCCTGGGCCCACTCTTGTTTGGCATCTACTTTTCCGAAGTACAAGCAAACACAGGAGGGTTATGGCTGACAAAGTTTGCAGATGACTGCAAACTGGGCGCCATAGTAGAAAACACATCTGACACAGATATCCTTCAGAAGGGTCTCACAGAAACGGATAACTGGTGCCAGAGCCATGGCCTAAAGTTAAATGCCAAAAATGCATAGTCATACCCTTCGGGAAAAACAAGGTTACCCCTAGCTACCAAATAGGTGGCAATCCACTGAGTACAGAAGAAGTTATCAGGGACCTGGGGACCCAGGTTGATAGTAGTCTGTCATTCGACACCCATGTAGCTAAAGTAGTTAGGAAGACCTTCTACATTGCCCACCTTATCATGAAGGGATTCTCATCTAGATCAAGGGAGGTCATAGTCTCCCTATACTCATCACTCATCAGAACAATGATTGAGTACAATGCCCCATTCGAATGTATCTGACCCGACACTTGCAGCAGCTGGAGAGGCCACAAAAGTTCCTCACCAAAAGGATAAAGGGTCTCAAACATCTGTCCTATGCTGCCCGACTGAAAGAACTCCAGCTCTATTCAGTCGCCACCGCTTGCTCAGAGGTGACCTTTGCCTAACATACAAGGCCATGTCAAACCCAGATTTGATGAATATGCTTCACCTCAAAAATCTAGATCCGTCAGAGCCACAAGGGCGGGAGACTTAAACCTCGACACGGCTATTAATAGGACGTGCTGGAGGGATAGATTCATCACCCAAAGACTCCCTATGCTGTGGAATAAAATCCCGGTATATGTGAGGCAGAGCACCTCGCTGGCCTTGTTCAAGAGAAATCTTGACCAATGGATGGGAGATCGCAGATATACCCCAGGGATTACCTCAGTGTCACTGCTCAACAGAGGCACAGCAAAATAATGGGTATAGTTCCCCATACTAAAGGGGTGGCGTAAGCCACAAAACTATGGGCTAGGCTTGTAAATGCCCTCGGGCAGATAGCCTAGTATGAACCTATGAACCTATGAAGTAATTATTAAAAATTGTAAAAGTAAAGTTACCCCTTATAGTGTTGAATTTATTAGTATGGCAAAAATTGTTTGCAGTAGTGAATTGCATACTATAAAGATTAAATCTTCTACTATTACACATTCATATAAATCTTGGCTTAAATTTAAAGACTTGCTTGAAAAATATTAATTGTTGTTGATGTAGAACTTTGATGTATTGAACAGCTGTGGACTTACGTAAATAGTTATATGTTTGTTTTATAATTGCCTTATTTATTGTTTTAAAAACAAATAAAAAAATAAAAAAATACACATGCACATCACAGATATCTCCCACCATGAAACATACATCTAAGTGCCACACCACCTCACTTCAAAACCTCCACATGATCTGATAACCTAGTCATAGGTGACTCCATAGTGAGAAACATTGATCCACCACTCACTAAGATGTACAAATAGAGGTTCACAGTCATCTGTCTATCAGGCACCAGAATTTGCCAGATCATGAAAGTACACAGGTCCTTGCACCACAATATGACATAATCTCAGTATACGTGTATATAAGTGAATTGAGATATACCTTCCTAGCGAATATGAAGAGAGACATAATGATGCTCTCAGAATATGTGTCTGAGGCTGATGAATGTAGCCTTGAGCAGTATTCTCTCATCCCCAAAAGTGGTTCTGCAATACAAGCAAACAATTATAGATTTCAGCAATTGGCTTAGCTTCTGGTGTCATTCAAAGGGGGTACAACACATATCAGCCTGGGAAGAGATGGTAGACAGTCCTAACTGCTTTGACTAAGGATGGCCTAAATAGTGCTAACAGATTGCCCCTCTCTCCCCAACACTTTCATATACATTAGGTAAATAATTGTCTACCCCCATAGTGCCTTTGTTAGGCAATGTCAATCTTCTAAAGCTTCCAACATAACTAAACAGAATCCAGATAATATAAAGATATCGTTGCTCAACACTAAGAACCTTAACAAAAAAATTCACTCCCTACAAGCATTCCTTTTCCTGAAAAACAGAAATATATATTCATTATCATAGAGACTTGTTTCTGTGTAGAGTCTGCATGTCCTCCCGTGGTCGAGTGAACTTTGAAGACATGCATGAGTGAATGAGTGTGCCTTCCTTGAAGGCTGGCAACTTGACAATGTAAAAATCCACTGCCAATAATAAGCAGACCGGTGATCCACTGTGGCAACCCCTAACCGGGAAAAACTGAAAAAACATACATAGAGACTTGTTTCAGGACCATTGGAAGCTCTCGATTGGTTCAGAGTTTCAGTGTCTATCACACATTCAGGCCTACTGCACTAAAGGTGATGGTGTCTCAATATTCATTAAAAACACTTCATCTTCAGACTTATTAGATAAGGTAATGACCTGGAACTCTTCCATAACCAACTTATTATTAACAAAACCTCTTATCATATTACAGCTCACTATAAGACCCCCCCCCATATCTCCCTTGGTCCATACCTCCTACCAAATTAGTTATGGAGTTGCTATATATTAAGCCAAGCACCATTATCCAAAGAGACTTCAACTACTCATCCATAAACTGGGAGACTTGTACATTGTCAAACATGTACGCCCAGAGATTTCCATACTTCAGAAATACAAACTGGCTGGAACAGTTAGTCCACATCCCAACCAGATGCAAATAAATCATGGACTTGAACCTTACCAATATGTAACGGGTTTGCTCCCCACCAATTGTAATTTTCTCCATGCTGAAATCAGACCTCAGTTCAATTACATTCACCATAAGACTGAAGCCTGAAGCATTTTCCAATACCTTGGTATTCAGAGATTACGTGAAGGCTAATCTACTGAAACTGAGTGATCACCTTGGTAAAAGCCCTTTCCATCTTCATGAACCCACTGTTTAAGTAAAGTCCTTCACTGTTATATTCTATGTGCATGTAAATAACTGCCTAGACACATCTGTTCCCATCAGAAATAAACACTATGCCAAATTCAAAAGTAAACCCCTGTGGTGGAACCCAAATATGAATAGGGTCTATAATAAAAGAAAAAGCTCATTGCACACAAACATAAATCTAATTCTCAAGATGTCAAAAATATACTTGTTAAGCTAAACAAGGTACTCTCAACCCTCATCAAATCAGCCACAGCCAGATGTGACTTAAAATAGCAATGCAGGTGAAGGATAACCAGAAAGTCTTTTGTAATTATGTTAAAATCTCAGAAACAAAGTCCATCACTGTGCAGAGATAATAGTAAATAATATCACATACTCAAACCTGGAGAGCATAGCCAATCTACCAGTGACAAATTTAGCTCAAACTTCACCCCCCCTCCAATATTCTCAAATCACACACCCATACTTATACCCCCTCCTTGCATCTCTGAAGTACAAGTTCTCAAGACACGATCTAAAGCCAGGAATACTATATCTATGGTTTCAGACATACCAGCCTACTTACTGGTCATCCTGAAATATGACTTTTATGTCCTACCAGAAGCTATTTAATATCAGCCTCAAAACAGGCTGCATGCCAGATAACTGAAGCACAGTAGTAGTCATTCTCTTGCATTAAGGTGGGGCAGCAACAGACCCAGGTTATTATAGCAACATATGCTTGACCAGCCTCATCTGCAAGGTTATGGAAATGATCATTATGGAATTAATAAATAACAATACAGGCCACCTCTCAACCAAAAAAAAAGAAAATGGCCAGGCAAGGTGTAATGAAAAAACTTCTTCTTCTATCAGCTTTTCCTGGTTAGGGGTCGCCACAGCGGATCATCTGTCTGCTCATGATTAGCAGTGGAGTTTTACAGTGTCGAGTTGCCAGCCCAGCACCCAACCTTCCACAGAAGGCACACAAATGCACACACTCACACCTAGGGCCAATTTAGATTGTCCAGTCCACCTACTGCATGTCTTTGTGAGGAAACCGGAGCACCCTGACAAAACCCATGCAACCACAGGGAGGACATGCAGACTCCGCACAGAAGGCACCCCAGCTGAGAATTGAACCAGAGAACCTCTTGTTGTGAGGCGGCAATGCTAACCACTGCATCACCGTGGCCACCCTAAGGTGTAATGAAGAAACTAAATACCAAAAAAAAAAAACACCAAACATGCATGAGGTAGACTGACTGTTGTTTTTAGCGCAGTCAAACTTTAATAGTCTCTATTCGTCACAAAGACTTCTTCTGAAACATTTTATAAAAACACTCTCTTCATTATAAATAATAACATCAATTAATTCAATGACCAATCATCACTTACAACCAATTATGCAAAACATGTTTCAAAATGCAATTTACGCTTTGGTAACCCACAGAGTTCCTTTCTGAAAAGGAAAACTAATATTGTCTGATGGTCACTCTCCTTTCTTTTAAAAAGCACCTAATGTTAACTGTATCATTTGAACCTGGTGAAATATAAGAGGCAAGATCTAACTGCCATTCAGCCTCTTTTTGTTCAACTAAATTCTTAAAATTACCTCCCCTTGAGTCTTGACTGACTACTTCTATTATAGAGAAACTGAATTTCTTCCAATTTGAGCATTCGGTAGAATGCTTAGATAAAGCATAGTTACCATTTTTGCTTTCAGTTGCATACTGATGCTCTTGAATTCTCTCTCTCAAACTTCTTGAAATACAGGCAACCTAGAAGACTCTAGACCCACGCCAGTTTGGATTCATTAAAGGCATGTGCTCACTACTTTACTGGTCAACTTCTTTGAAAAAGTTACTGAAGCAATGGATGAGGTCAGAACAGCACACACCATATATCTACAAAGATGTTCAACACTATCCTAAACTTGGGTATCATAGACAAATTCACCCAGCTAAATGTCAATCCCTTTGTAACACATCGAATAGTGAATTGTCTCACAAATAGGAACCAAGAAATTAGGGTGGGTGGCTTTACCTCTTCCAAAAGACCTGCCATTAGCAGTGTACCCTAGGGTTCAGTTCATGGGCCACTCCTCTTTGGCATTTACTTCTCAGTGATCAAAGCTAATGCTGAAGCTTTGTGGCTGACCAACTCTGCAGATGACTGCAAACTTGGTGTCATCATAAACTATCCAAGGGACATCGAAATCCTTCAGGAGAGTTTGTCTCAAACAAATAGCTAGTGTCATAACCATGAACTAAAACTAAATGCAAAGAAGTGTTTAATCATATCAGTTGGCAATCATGACTCCACTTGTAACCATCACATTGACAATATACCACTGAACATTGACCTTCTCATTAGGGATTGGGAGCCTAAGATGACAAAGAACTGCCCTTTGATCACCATTTATCTACAGCTGTAAAGAAGTCCTTTTTCATTACACAGCTTATATCTAAATGTATTGCATCCAGAACCACCACTGTATCAGCACTCAGTAGTCCAATCATTGAGTATAGCTCCTTTTGGTATTGACCTGTCCAAACACTTGCCACAACTAGAATGGCCACAAAGATTTCTTACTAAAAGATCAACAGCCTATATCATGAAAACTACGCAGACCACCTGAAAGCCTTGTCACTGTTCTCGGTATAATACAGGCTACCAAGAGATGACCAGTGCATACAGAGCTTTAACAGACTTTGCACTATCAGACCAATTTCATATTTTTAAGTCCAGTTGTATCATAAACACCCACACAGGAGATATCACTCTGTTTTTTTAAATCAATAGAACATGTTAGACGGATAGGTATGTATCACAAAGGATACCTATTCTATGCAACCATCTTCCACATTGCATGTAGCAAAGTACTTTTCATACTCTATTCAAATGCAGTTAGGATGAATTAATAGGTATCTGCAAATTCATCTCTGGTTAAGCACCCCTGTCCCTCATGGGTAGTGGAAATATGTAAATTCCTATCATATCCTTGTTCAGCCCATCTCTGGGCTACTTATATGCAAAATATAAGAGCTAAAAACTACCATGGGAATATAAGGCTGGTTTTCTTAAGAACCCCACAAATCAATAGCCTAGTAAGTACCTATAAACCTATGGAAGCTGAGAGGTGTGTCATTAAACGTGTCTTGGTTCTATTCCATAGCCTTCTCTGAGTCAGACATTCTTGACAGATATCTCAAGAGAAGTGTCTAGATATCTTTTCAAGGGACTAAAAGCACTTCAAATGACTCTTCTTAGTTGAAAGGACCACTGTCCTGTAGCCTGAGATCCTCTCAGACTGCTGAGCTCCTCATTCAGTCATTGATGGTGAGCACAGTATGTCTGTGAGACGATCCCATTTCCACTGTTTGTGTTTGGAATGTTAGTCTTTCAGTCACTGTCTGAAATTAGTGACTATAGGTGTGACTGGTGACATAGACTGCCTGGTAAATTAAGTGAAATGCCATATGACTCACCTCTTACTTCACCAAGAAATTCCACACAAAGCTCACAGTACTAGTGATTGCCAACTAATAAGTCCCTTCTACTCTCACTTATGACCAGGAGCCTAAGTTAGTTAAACTATTCCACTTTAGGTAACTATTTACCTTTCACCTGCAGACAGCAATTTATTCTTTGTGGACAGAGTCATTCCCTCTGATCTGGAGATGCTAATTTACATCCCTATCACCTCGTACTTAAAAGCAAACTGCTCCAGCAGACACCTGAGATTGTAATCATTTCATGCTAAGAAGATAACTTAAAAAAGAAAAGAAAAGCATAGTAAAGCTAAAACTTCAGCAAATTAGACTTCAGTCGTGTTACAGAACACACATACACTCACACATCCACAAAAGTGTGCACACACTTAGATAGCATCACTCATTCAGTTAACCCCTGGTCAATGAAAGCTTCTTATTAATCCTTCACTCACACAATTTTTTCCCTTGCTTGACAATATACTGTAGATTTTTGGACCTACCATTCATACCACTCTAATATTAAGAAATCATGTTATTTTTTTATCAGCATGAGTAAATCATCATCAATCCCCATTTTCTACATGGGGACAGGGAGTCACATCAGCTGTCACCACTTCTCTCAGTTCAGTGCCACTCCTCTGCCTTCTTCACCCATCATGCCTGATTGTCACAGGTCTCCCCTCATACAATCCATCAATCCTTTTGCTGCCATTTTCAATCATCATGCCTGATTGTCACAAGTTTTCTCTCACACAATCCAAGCATCACTTTGCTGGACATCCTTGTCTCTTTTTGCCTTCTTACTGTTTCTCCACAGCTTCTTCACCAAATTGTCTTTTGCCTTCCTGTACGTGTGCCATAACCACTGGTATCTGTATTTCTTTGACCTTCTGTGTAATGGGAACTAATTTGTCTTCTCTTCTGATGTAATCATTTCTTGGTCTGTCCCACAGTGTGCATCCTACTACCCATCTCAGGCACTTCATTTCCATCTTCACTAGCGGACTCGTATGCTCTGCCTTTACTGCTCAGGTTTCTGTCCCTTATAGAAGCACTGGTTGAACCACTGTTTCATGCACCTTACTTTTCAGCTTCTTTAGCATCTTTCTCTCACACTGCTCCTGACACTCTGTGCAAGTTGGCTGCTTCCCCTTTGAGTCGAGCTTTGATCTCCTCTATTAGTCTTCCTTTATCCTCAACCACCCCTTCCAGATACTTGAAGCTGTTAACCTGTTCCACTATTTCCTTTCTAAATCAGCTTTTAGTTTCCCCATTTGCTACTATGACAACTGTTTTGTCTGTACTCAGTTTCATCACAAGCATTGACATGCATATCTTATGAAATTTTCCTGTTTGAACTCTGATTTGTATAATATTTTACTAAGAGTAGGTACAGCAAGTGTTTCTTCATTTAGAGAAGGTTATGGTATTTATTTAGCTGTATATCAGTTTCCTCTTTAAATATTTTGTCATGTATAATTGCCTGTTTTTTATTTTTTTTTTTAGATGTAAGGATTTATTTATTCACTTTTAAGCTCTTCTGGCTGGTATATATACACACATACAAATATATATATATATATATATATATATATATATATATATATATATATATATATACACATATATATATATATATATATATATATATATATATATATATATAAAGTATATTATCTCTTCATGCATTTTTTATTATCTCAGAAGAGGGCAGCAGTGTAAGTTGGCAAAACTGTGGTAGCCACCTCCATTTAGCCAGATCACCTGAGCATACTGCAATGGAGACATAATTTTTATAATTTAAGTTTGGCTAAATCAAGGATGGCATACGTAATTGGTTTGTAAGTCTCTGACCCATTATTCTGGTATGGTAGTAGTACTACAATGCCAGTGAAAATGTGGGGGACTGTGTGTGCATGGGTGCACTCGCACGTGTGTGTGTGTGTGTGTGTGTGTGTGTGTGTGTGTGTGTGTGTGTGTGTGTGTGTGTGTGTGTGTGTGTGTGTCTGTGTGTGTGTGTGTGTCTCTGAAAATAATTTTTTTGGAAGGTATTACCTATTTGTTGAAAAAGGGCCTGGGATGTTAGGATAATAGTTCAGCATTATAAATAGTCAGTATATAGTCCCAGACTGTGTGTGTAGGTGTTAGAAGCCCATATCCAGGGCAGCATGTTCATATTGCCTTTATGATCTTGGGCCAGTTTTCATTTGGTGAATGTGCTATTGAATCAAATTTGTGTGCACTTTTCTTTTTTCTTTTCTTTTTGTTTTAACTTTAACTTGTTGGGTACCAGTGGACTAACCTGAGAGACGACCTTGTGGTACACATCAGTGGAACAGATCCAAAGATCACAGCCTCCTTTTCTCACATACATGGGCAGTTCAGTGAATCACAGTAGTGGGATTCAAGCCCCTCTACTTCCAGCCAAGATTCATGTTTAGCAGCAAATGGTGCCATCCATGACATTTTGGTGGCAGTGGTCGGCTTCAGTCCCCTCCAGTACCATCTTGGTCTTTGCAATAGCAAATTCCGTTTGGTAGCAATTCAACACACTTACTGACACACTTCACTCTGCTACATTCTTTTTTGTGTGGGTGTGTGAGACTGTGAAATATATTAAAATCTGTAAAGCTGTTTTAGCTCCTTGCCACTCTGCCAGTGTTCTGTGGTGGCCAACAATCAGAAAGGTGCGTTTCAAACTGTATTTTCCTATATTTGTAGCATAATCTTGAAGTTCCATGTACCACATTATAATTATATGCTGCAATTAAAAACTGCACTGCTGTACTTTCACTTATTTACAACTGGTTTGCTGTGTATAGTGGAATGTTTGCCTACAGCCTCCCAATATTCCTGCAGTAATGTACTGTAACACTTCAAATGCATTTTACTTCACTACTAATAAGTTCTGTTTTAGAATCTTCCTGTCATTTACCGCACATAATGACCAGTCATAGCTTTACATAGTATATCTATTGCTAGAATGCTGTGTGAATGTAATGAGTTTACAGCTACCATGCAAATCTCTAATGCTTCAGTTTGTTTTAGCACCATAAAGACTTGTCTTTTTTCTGTGAGTAGGTTACTTTCCTCTATATTCACAATTCCCTTTCATTATCATATTAAACTTGATTGCCTGACTGTCTTAATTCACCAGCGCATCATACAATTACATTACTTTTCTGTTATCTGCAGTTAATTTTGTACCTTACACTGAATGTTGCATTGGCAATGTCAATGCTATCTTCCCTGTAAAAGATTGCTATGCTCAGTGAGACTACCCCTGTCAACAAAAACAAGCAAATAAACAAAATATGTAATTCAGAAAATAATATTCATAATTTCTACAATCATATATACTGTTGTGGACGTAAGAGAGTTCAAAAAAGGAGATTTAATCACAGCTAGATATTAACTATTGAACTCATAAAGTGACCTCCCTGCCTGTCACATAGTGCTCCAGCTCCTGTGTTTTCCTGTACCATGAGGTCATTATACAGCCGAACTGAATAAAAGCATTAAAATTGCAAGTTTGAACATATATTATGTATTAAAAGCAAAGCAAATCAAAGGAATGCCTATTCTTTGAATGAAGGGAAAGACATTAAAAATAATATTTAGATCAGTCTAAAATGATGCTCATACATTTAAAAGACTGTGCAGAGCCAGCTTTAATCTAGTAAGTCTTTTAAACACAGCCTCATGTACATTCCTTATTACATGTGTTATAATAATGTTCAGAAAACTGATATTTCAGGTAGGTTACCCCACAATGTTGAAGGTTCACTGTGCAGAGACATGGTACCTGGTGTCCTGGTTGCCATCCTGTATGAGCTTTGCTGCAGTCTGAATTAGTAGGTCTGTGTTGCTTTTGGTTCCTGATAGAAGTTTTTCAGCTCCTGTTTGCTCAACCAACCCCATGAGTTGTTCTGCCATGCATTTACGAACTGATGTGTTACGATGGCTACAAACAAAAAGTGGGAAAGAAATCATTTTATAGGTTGGTGAGTAACATTAACTCTTTTTTCCATCATTCGTTCATTAGAGACATAGAGGAAGACAGACAGGTAAGACCAAAGACTGTTTATGCACTAAATTTACAAAAAAAGTTACTATGAATATAAAAATGCATGCTATATTGCAGCATCTGAAACATCATATGATACACAGAAAAATTGCAGTTAGTATAAACTGCTACTTGTAAATGAGGTAGCAGTGCAGGCAAAACTGACAAAAATCTTAACATCGGACATCCAGATGAGGAAGAAAGTCAGTGAGTGAGTGAATATACAATCATTGAAACTTAACAAGCCAAATTCCTCCTAACAATCCCAGCATGCCAAAACCGCTCAACATCAGAAGTACTGCTGTTCAAATGATTGCCAGTCATGAAACACTGAAAGCAGTTTGTAGTTCTTACACACACTGAACCAGGACATATAGGAATGTTTGTCTGGGGGAGCAAGTTTCTTTGCTGCTCCTCCTACATTGGAGGCTTCACTCTTTATTGCCCCAGACTTGTTAAAACTGCTGTAAGACTGCATGGGAGAGGGTATACAAGCATTCCTGTATTAGAACCCAGGACCATGTATATGGCAGTCCTACACTTACACCTGTTGCCACAAGAATTCCCTTTTCTCTATGTGTGATCCTATAGTGTATTGAGGGATGTCATGTATAAGGGTACTGACAGCCTTATAAAAATGCTTTTGAAGAAATTTAGGTTTTGATGCTCTTCAAATTCATTACTGAAATCATTTCAAATTCTCCAGTCCGTACCAACTTCAGTTTTCATAGCTTATGATTGGTAGAATGGAATTAAAAAAAATGTAGGACTTCCTCAGTTTCAAGTAGGTTTATTGAGTGGTAACTGCTGCTAAGAAATTCAGAACGTTTACAAAAAAAAACATATGACTGTTTCCAGGGACCAAAGCATTCTATTTAGTAGCTTGCATCTAAAACAAAATCAAAGGTAATAGTGAAAGGAACATTTACTGAAGGCCATTTCCAGAAATGTGCAAATAAAAAAAGCACTATTTCTGGGTATTGCTAATCTTTGTCAGTAAATATAGGACACCTAAAGAAGTGCAGTGTTAATAGAGTATTATTATTATTGTGACAGAGTACATTATGGGAAGACTAAACTTAGGCTGAAAACTAAAATTGCATCAGTGCAGTGGATCTACAATTCCATTTTCAGGTAGATCGAATTAGAAAAGTACAGCTGCGTAAGTAAACTTACTATAACAGTAGATGTTTTGAATAGAGTAGCATAAGCCAGTATTGAAAGCTTCAGGGCATTTTCTATGTACCTTAACTGTTCAAAGCTTTCTTGATCCAGAAAACAAGGTAGGCTAGAGCTCTTAGAGTGTGGTATATGCTAGGGATAAAAAAATAAAATAAAAAAAAAAAAACAAATGAAAATGTCCAAACCCTGGTAAAAAAAACATCTAATGAAAAGAGGGTGGAGGCAGGGTCTTTCTACTGCAAATGTGATCTATTTGAACAACTTCTCTTATGGTAAGTTTGCTTACACAACTTGATTATGGTTATCATTAGATCACTGTTGCAGTAGTCTAAGCTGTAAGGTTGATTACCAAATATTAGAAAGACAGATAAATGGAAGATGACTATGAATCTAGGTGTCCATGGAGAATCATGGGATCACAGGACGTTACTAGGCTATTGGCCATGAGACCCTTATAAGCCTAGCCAAGAGTTTAACCCATGTTTAGACAAGTCAGCACCCAATGCCCCTGTCCATGCAGGGACATGGGTGGAATCCCAGGAATGCATTTTCTGTTTCCCATTCACTTATCCAGGTAAAGGGGTAAAGAGGTACTCTGCTTGACATGGAGAGTGAGTCTATTCCAAAGATCGAAGAGTCTCTCTGGGACACAAATCTGTCCTGCTAACAAGTCCTATTGATGTCACAGACCAGGTTGAGGCCACGCATGTGGGTTACTCAAGTGGAGCTTGACTTGCAGATATGCAGCAGTCCCATCAAGGCAGAGTCCAAGATCACCTTGTATGCCAGACAGAGGTCACCTCTGAGGAGTCTGTATGAAAATGAGTAGAGAGATAGGGCTTTTAGCCTATCCATGTATGGTAGATTTTTGAGGCCCTGGATTCTCCTGGTAAGAAACCTCTGTAGTCTCTCCATCTGTTTTATGTGCTTTGCGAAGTATATGCTGAACGGGCACTGTACTCAATAATGGGCCTTATAAGGGAAGAATACAGGGATGTTTTGTCCTCCTTGTCCCTGGATGAGATACCTTTATTATGAGGTGGGCCATTTAGAAAGCTTTCCATACAACAGAAGCAACATGGTGGTCAAAAGTCAGGTTGCTATCAACCCAGGTGCCCAAATCCCTCAAGACTGATTGCGTGCTTAGGGCATTGTTATTAATGTGATAATTTGTGGGGATGTCACTCTCCCCAAAGGGGATGATGATGCATTATTTGGTATTCAGCTTGAGGCCGTGTTTCTGGCACCAGTCATTTGTTTGGGTGAGACCCTCTTGGAGGATGTCCACATCACTACGGGAATTGATGACAACACTCAGCTTGCAGTCATCTGCAAACTTGGTCAACCATAGCCCACTGGTTTTAGCCTGCACCTCAGAAAGGTATATCCCAAATAACAGAGGCCCTAAGACTGAACCCTGGGGTATGCCAATTGATTTGGATCTACTGCTTGAGGTGGCTTCCCCTATTTGGACTAGGTTGGTTCTATCAGTAAGCCAGTTAGCTTCCCATCTGGTAACATACGGATTGATGCATAGTTGAGAGAGTTTATCTATTATGCCTGAGTGAGGAATAATGTCGAAGGCTTTGGCCAGGTCAAGGTAGGTGGTGTGCACAGTCTTCCCCTCATCCATGTCTTTGGTGACTGTCTCAAAGAAGTCAACCAGATTTAACAGGCACAACATCCCCTTGACAAAGCCATATTGTGTGGGATTGAGTGTTTTGAGGTTGCCAATGTCCTTTGTTAATGAGATCCATGACAATACATTCCATGGCCTTGCAGATCAGGCTAGTTAGGCTGATGGGTCTAAATTTCCTGGATCAGTGGACGCTCCACCCTTGTGCAAATAAATGACAGTGGCTGTCCTCCACTCAACTGGGACAAAGCTGGTACTCAGGCTTTGATTGAATAAGACATCTAATGATGCTGCAAGTTCCTGCCTGAGTTCATGTAGAATGCAACCGGAGATGTTATTGGGTCCCATGGAGGCTGTATTTTTTGCCTTTGAGAGAGCAGTGATGACCTGTTCCCTAGATATAAGGGGAAGAGGGCAGGTACTGGTAATGTCCTAATTTCCTGATGGGGGGGACAGAGGGGTGAAGTTTTTGCTGAATCTGTCAGCCAGCAAGTTTGCTATATCTACAAGATTTGTATATGTGATGTCCTTGACCACCATTTCTGAATAGATCTGAGTGTTTCCTTTGAGACTGCGGACATATGTGAAGAAGGTCTTATGATTATCTCTAGTAGATGTGGCCAATTTGGACTCGAAGTTTGCTTTGCAGGATTTTACTAGTGCACTTATTTGCTTGTTCAGGCTAAGGAGAGATTGCTTCAAATTGGGCACCTTCTCGTTCTTGGTCCTGGACAGCATTTTTTTTTCCTTTTGTTATAGGGTCTATTTATTGCAGATGTTCACCAGGTTTACTTTTCCTTGCAGAGGATGATTTAGTCCTGTCGGATATTCCTAATTCCATGCATCTGTACAAATGCTCGTATAGTGCTTTGGTGTAGTTTTGGATACTGGTGCCAGAGAGGGGGAGGGAGCTGTGAAGCTGTTTACACCATCCCTCAGGAGGCTGTAATCAGCTTTGGATAAGTTTTTTTGTTTGACCCTAGCTAGAGGGGGGGGGGGTCAGGGGAGATAGTGACTTTGAAAGTGATTGCTTTATGGTCGGATCTTACCAAGGAGGATGATACTGCAGGGAAGCTGCAGTGGTTACTCATGTTGGTTAATACCAAGTCCAAGATATTATCACCTCTTGTGGTGGTATCGACTAGCTGTTCCAAAGCATTTGCATTGACAAAATCAAAGAATTTCTGGGCATTTGTGTTCTGGCATGAGTAGTTCTTCCAGTTTATGGTTGAGTAGTTAAAGTCACCCAGGATCAGGGTAAAGGGTTGAATCTTGATAGATTCGAAGAGGTCCAGATAGGCAGATTGGGCATCTTGAGTCAGATTTAGGGGCCGGTAGCTAGCTATGATTTGTATAGGGGTCTTGTCAATGGTTAACTGCACCTTGAGTGGAAAAACCTGTTCTAGCCTGGAAAAGGACTCCAGCTTGCAATGCTTTAAAAAGTATGCACCAAACCAAATTGCTGCCTCTGGGATATTTATAGAGCCCTCACCCTGCCTGGAAGTGACTTTTTATGGTGAAAAGTTTGTCACTGTTGAAGTGACAGCCTGATCCCATGGCAAAAATGGGAAAAAGAGGTTGTGGATGAATAGCAGAACAAAATAGCATGAGACAACCATTTTGAAATTGTCCATTTTTACACTGATTGTTCTTTTTTCTTACATTCCTAGGAAATAAACACATGGTCAGCTTTCCTGGAGGATTTTGTTCTGTTCATGTAGCACCTGATCTACCTGTGTGCATCCAGAGTATGCAATATCCTTTCTCGTAGTTTGTAGGTTCTGGGAAAATGCAAGGAGATTAATAGATTGACTTAAAGTAAACTCTGAAACCACTTTAGGCTTAAATGGAAGATTTGTACTCAAAGACACAGTGTCCTTATGGAAAACAATATAAAACTGACTCACTATAACAGCTTGTAACTCAGATGCTTTCCTTGTAGAGGTTAGAACAATGAGTAACACTTGTTTTCATGTGAATAGCTTCAAATTAATCTGATGAGGTTGTTCAAATGAAAGAAATCTCATTTTTCTATCACAAAATTAAGATCCTATAAAGGAGCCACCTGTTTTCTAGGTGGATGTATACGCAAACCCCCTTTCAAAAACTGTTTGACTTGAGGCAGAGCACAGGGGGAGGGGAGATCTAAGAGCAAACAAGCAAAGATGGCAGAAAGATGAATCTTGATAGAGCAAGAAAGGTCAGAAACGGAGTGGAGGTATGATGGGTAACACAGATTGGAGGGAAAGTATCTTAAACTTTGGGACTTTGGCATAGAGGCTGAGAAAGGAGAGGTCTAGGAATGATCTTAGAAGTTGCTTATTTCTTTGGCACATGAAAGATTCTTGAATAGAATCATTTCCTTGTTTGAGCGGGGGGGGGGGGTCATAGAATCAGTAGCTCTTGAAGAGGTAAATAGACATTCTAACTTTTTGGGCTGTCCCTATTTCTTCGGGGGGGGGGGCATCTGTCTTTTCTAAACCTCCTTGCAATTGCTTTTTAAAGTTTTATTTGCTGGAACCTTGCTGAGACTGTTTTGTTTCCTGTAAGAGGTCACTAAATTAGAAAGTTCTTACTGAACTTAGAAACGAAGAATTGAAAAATATGGGTCACTCCTTGATTGTATTTCCCCCTTCATCAAATATTTTAAGGATCTCAGCAGCAGAAGAGACAAACAATAATGCTTTATCAAGGGAAGGATTTACAATCTCAGTTTAGACAATTTCTACAAAACCTTATGAATGTAAGCAATCAAATATTCTCATGACTGATACAGTGGCAGCTGCTGTGATTACATCATCAGGAAAATCATAAAACCACTTCCTAGAGTGTTTGGTCACCTAAGAATCAGACACTATTACAGAACTTACAGATCCTTTAGCATCTGAAGAAGTGAGGTTAACAGTTAACTTCTTAATGTTCTCAAAAGAATTACTTTTTTACATATAAACTTGGCAGTTTAGAATTCTGAAAGTCAAAGAAGCAAAATAATAAACTTTCTTCCCAAATCTATCGCAAGCATTCCTATCCTTATCTGAAGGAATAGGGTTAGCATTCACAATATGTTTGGCAGCAGATGGCTTTGTATGATCAGAGCCGAGATTAGGAAGCAAGTATTTGTGTGTCTGAGAGACTTTATACAACCTATCAGACTTTTTAAGGGTAAGAGATTGACTGTCAGGCATACTACAAAAACATCCTCCAATGCTGCTAAAATAGGAACAGCTGCAGGCTGAGGAAAATCCAGTTGCAATAAATCATAATAATTCTGCTAGGATACTGGAATTTCATTCTGTTACCAATGATACAGTTCTTTCATTTTAGTTAAAATTTCAGAAAAGGATATCTCTTCTTGAGTGAAATCTGAGGAAAAACATCTTCAGAATCAGAATCATCTTGAGAAAAATTTTGTGTAGAAAAAGACTCCAGCTCCAATCTTTGTTCTATGGACTGGGAATCAATGTCAGAAAGAGGGAATTATTTTTCTTTTTGAACTCAGTGACGAGACATGATTTAAAGAGCTAAAGGCTTGAAATAAACCTTTATTAAAACTCAGCAAATCTCCTTTGTCCATACTGACATAAACTAGAGAAGCCACATAGGTTCATAGGCGTTCATAGGTGCATACTAGGCTAATGGCCTTGGAGCCTTTACAAGCCCAGCCCATAGGACTACCCTGGCATCATGCCACCCAACCTTAGTTACCAGTGCCTCTGTCAAGTAGAGCCACTGGAGTGTTTAACTTTTTGTTTTCTTTTCCCAGGAAATCCCCACCCCTTGAAAAAGATCAACTCAAGGCAAGGGTACTTGCCTGGGAAGCAGGCACTTCAGCCCAGCTATCTACTGAATCACTTACAGTGTGATGTAGTGATATTTTTATGACATATAAAATCAATATGTGCTAAATAACTTTTATTTTTCAACAAATGCCAAAGCCTATCTTGCCTGTGAGTATTGATAATTGTGAAAACTGGGGCATGAATGGATAAGTTTAGAAAGACTCTAGGGCCATTAACCTAGCAATCTTCCATGATCTTATGATCTGACCAGACCTGTTCTTTCATCATTGAATCTACTGAGCACAGTGTCAATATTGCTAGATTACTGTAGGGGTTTATTGCTAATATAGTTGCGAAAGTCATGTAAATTATGTTTTTTTTTGTTTTCTAGTACCACGCATTTTAGTATAGTCAGTCAAATGTTGCATTTTTGTTGGCCATATAGCAAGCAAATTAGTTTTTTATAGTGAAGTACTATACTGCAATAAAACAGCCCAACAATGTCAAAATATCAATAAACCTCTCAAGAAAATAGAAAAATGGTATTTATCCATCATTTAACAAACTTTTATTATTCATAACAACATGCAAATTTATTTTTTTCAGAGCTCTGTTTACTAGATAGTCAGTCCTTTATAGTAATATGCACCAGCAGCAGATACAAGGGTGTATATGATGTGTTTGGCAGTAAATACAGTAATGATCTGCCTGTTAAACAGGTAAATAAAATGAGTTTGGGAGCAGATGTGGACACCTAAAACATGAATCTGTAGGTATCAGTTAATGCGTATCTGTAAAGAGAAGACAAATAAAAAATAAAATTCTTTGGTTATCTTTTATTTTGAAGAGTCACATTGAGAGCACAGATTATGTTTGTAGCATGCAAATATGATAGATGATTATAAATGCAATTACAATATTTTTAAAAATGACATTGCTACACTCCTTTGTTTTGGCTTGCTTGCCAGCAGTTGTTTAGTTATATGTTCTATTATTGTAGTATAACCAGTTATTTTCAAAACGAATGGTATTCTTTGCAGCTACATACCTCGCTCCACCTGTGATAAGAGCTGTTAGTGCTCGAGCAGGAGTCACATTGTCCACCATGACAGTCAGTGCTTCGTCAGCCTCATCACGGATGAATTCATTAGAATCTCCAGTCTTATGCAGCAGGACTCTGGCAATTTCATCCACTTCCTGATCCATGCTTTTCTTTAGTGTGTCAAACAACTTGCTTAGAGTTCTTATAGCATAACGTGACACCTTGGAACGCAAGTTATTGACCTACAGAATACAAAGATAGTTATGAAACAGAGTGAGAAAAATAATTATTAGAAATTGTTACTGAATAATGAACCTTTTGCATATTCACAAAACAAACAGCATCGGAATTACTAGATTAAAAGACCTAAATTGTGCTTGCAACATAAATAGAGCTGTTAGAAAGACAGATGGGCAGGATTCACGAAGCCTCCATGTAAGAGTTATAACTCATACACGGAGGCTGCAGTTAAACGGAGTGATGTCAGCATGCTCTGCATATTCATGAGAGCATGCTGAATCACACCTAAGTCTAACACGGTCCGTGTAAGACATTTGGGGGCGTGTCCGTAGGCTGAGCCCTGCAAGCGGACACGCCCCCATAAGTGTAAAGGTGTCCAAAGTAGACACCCACAACAGAGTCCACGGAAATGTGAATAAACACAACACAACACATGCCCCTACAGACTATTAAACATAAAAGAAATCTAAATGAACATGTCATATTTTTTTTAAATAGTAAAAATGTTTAACCGTGAGTGCGCTTATGCTGAAGCGTGCCGTAAGCGCGCAGCTACAGTTAGCAGTCAATGGGAAAGCATATAAGAACTAAATATGCAAAATAAGCCAGGAAGCAATAGCGTAGCGGTAGAGATGCCGGCTGCAGAGCAGGCATTCATGGTTCGAGCCCCCACAACACCATTTTTTTTTTTTTGCAAAATAAGCAGGAAAAAAGTCCCTGACACATATGTACACATAAAACCAGAATATATGTAAAATGCAATGAAATAGCCCATTTATATTGAATAAATGTGAGCTAAGAAATGAATAGAAACTGCCAGATGTGCCTATAGCTGAGCTACAGTTCAACAGAGTGAGTGTATGTGCCCGTAGATAAGCATTGGTCCAACTGGTGCAAACTGAGTGCCCGTAGCTGAGCAGTGGTTTACCATGCTAAATATATGTGCCCCTAACTGAGCTGAGCGGAATATGCGTGCCGATAGCCAAATGAGGCTTAAAGCAGCGTACCCCGTTTGCGCGGAGCTGCGCACCGCGCAAACAAGCTAACCGACGGGCAACGTTGAGCAAGCCGTATCAAAACTGCCTTTACACAGACACACCCCTCAACATGTCTAGACAGTCATGAAAAATAAAAAGCAGTGGCCAGGTTCGAACCCAGGATACTATACACCATAGTCAAGGTACAGAACCACTAAGCCATGACAGCAGTACCTAGAAATGCAATAATAGCTCATATATAGGAATGAATACAAACTACAGCATGACAATGCAGGTTTACTGAAGTTGATACAATTCCAAAATGGCCAATCACAGATATGTGCGGGAAAAACGGACTATATAAGCCCCATAGGCGGGAATACACAGCATAAACGATTGTAGAACAGACCTGCAGGCAGAATGTCAGGTGTAGGAGAGGGTAGTCGCTTTCGAGCGCAGAGGTGGGGTGTTGAGGAGTCCAGGTACATGGCCTGGCTCCTAGTCCACAACCATGAGGCCCAACTCATGCAGGGCCAGGTCCTCTGGGGAGCGGACAGGGCTGAGGCGTGGGACCAGTTGGCTCATGAACTCACCAGTGCCACAGGAATTCCAAGGACAGGTGAGCAGGTCCGTCACCACCATGCGGACCTGAAGAGACGCAAGCAGGACCAACTGAACCTTTGGATCCAGGAGGCCCGGCAATCACCCAACGCCCACCACTGAGTAAGTAACAATTAATTATGTATGTAGAAAGTTAAACTACCTGAAATTATGGAGATGTGTATTCCAATATTACTTCATTTATATTACAGCTGCAGGTGTCCGTTCTGCGAACCGCAGAGCCTATGCCGATAGGCTGGTGCGGTTGCCACCAGGCAGGTCAGTAATCCACTACCAGTAACTGTAAAGATATATAAATGTATGACAGTCAGCAAAAGAGTGCAGTGTAGCCAGGAAGGAATTAAATCTGCAAGTAACAGTGTGAAAGTGTATGCAAGTATTGCTTGATTACAACAGTTCCCAGCCTGAAAGTGTAAACTAAACATGAAACTGTCCAACATATATTTTGAAATAAAAATGCCCTGCCTGTAAGAAAATAGTACACAACCTGCAGCAGCATGTAAAGTATAGCTGCAGAAGAGGATGAAATCACATGTGTGAAATATATCCCTGTGGAAATACTGAAACATGACAGAAGTGAGACTGCTGGAAAGAACTGTAATAACCACTGTTAAAACATGTCAATAAAGCCTAGAAGTACCAGTCTGAATAGTAACATGAAAGCAAGTGAGAGAGTGTGAGAAAGTGTCAGGAATACAGCAATACAGTAGTAATAACCCCTGAATAAACTATACTGCAGTCAGGACAGAATTAAATGCATGTGAGACTCAGAACCAAACAGCAAAATCTGTTCAAAGTGTTGCTGCATGTGGAATGTGTACCCCAAAATCTGGATATGTTGCTCCCAGTCTGAAATACGCAGATAGGATGATTGTCTGATATACCAAACATCCACACTTGTCTACAAGTATATAAAGCAAAAGTAACAGGATGATGTATCTGAACAAAGCTTGATATGAATGTGTATGAACAGCAATAAAATGTAGATTGATGTTGCAGTAACAGTCCCATCTGCAAGGTGAAGTAGTTAACATATAGGACACTGTAGTTAGAACAGTAGTGTGTATATAACTGTAGCTATTAGAAATGTACAGCATATGTATTTGTATTGAAGGTGTTAATATTACTTTATTTACCCCACCCTCTAACCACCTATAACCCATTCCACGTGAAAATGGTATGTGCAATCACAATTAACACCCCTGGACGTCTGTCCTGTTGGGTCATATATATTTGCATGTCTGTTGATGCATCCGCCCTGTTCATACATCCACACCTGATGGCCTGTTGCCATCAATCAACCCTGCATGTTGTTGGACTGTGTATTACTGTTCAAATTATGCATGTGTTTTGCACGCTGTTCAATGGTGTGAATATCTGGGTGTTTGGTTAATGGGAATACTAATGCATGCTGTTACAACTAACTGTGAATGGTATTATATGTCACTAACCCAAACTGTCATGACATAATGCAAAACATAGAACGACAGGGAAGGCGGGTTCCAGCGGACCCACCTCTCCCACCTCAGCTGGCGAGTGCACCTGGCACTAGTGCCGAGTCTGGACCCTCCTCCGGTGGCCCTGTGCCACCTGCGGGTGGAAGCGCTGCAGGGGATGGGGCTCGCCCCCCCTCTGCAAGTGTGGCCAGAGGAGATCCACCACTCACCCTCCGTAGTGTCCGGACTGTGGTGCGTAGGGAGATTCGGGACTCTGTCCTTGAGCCCCTACGCCAGCTCGAGGCATGGGTGGCGCAACTAACGGGCATGCCCGTTGCCCCGCCTACACAGCCCCCAGCACAGCCCGTCCTGGGCAGTGAAGGGACAGTGGCAACTGCCTATGGGTGGGGATATCAGTTCCACTGTTGCCATCTGTGGGCTCATGGGCTCTGGATATCCAAACCTCCGTCCCCGTCATTTGTGTAACCCCCCCACACGTGTCATACACCGCCCCTGTATGCGTCTTGTTTGTCTTGTCTGTTTACCTACCCAGCCTACCTCCCCATCTGAACCAACTTCCTTCACCTGACATACCACTCTTACCTGAAAAAAAAAAGGGCACTCTGTACCCACAAAAAAATTACGCCCCATACATAGCTGCCCATTCCGCACACATGTCCACTGGACATGGACCCTATCAATTACAATTGGCTGTACAACAAGTATTATTGTTGTCCTGACACCTCTCCCAGGGGTGGAAGGTTTCAAATGTCACACCAAATTACATACATATGCACAGCTGTTGCTGATGAAGAAATGGGCAGCTATGGGCCTTACCTACATCCCTCCTGCACATCCCAAGCTTGTTTCCCTACTGTCTTACCCTCTTTGTGACCCCTTTTCACCACTTTCCTGTCTCCCCATTTTCTTTTCTTTCAAAGAAAATAGCGCGGGTGTGCGCCAGAGTAAGCACCGTTAAGCAGTTGTAAGCGGGTGTGCGCGGAGCTAACCGCCAGTGCGCATGCGTGAGCTCTGCGCAAACCAGCGCTAGCCCGGTTACAACTGCTTAAAAGTGCCTTAGTCACTGTGATTGACAGGTCCTGTACTCAGTTCAAAAGAAAAATAAACTCCCACTGTCAGTCCCGAACCCAGGACCTTGGAAACACTAGTCTGTACACCCTACCACTAAGCCATGACTCTTATACAAACACATTGTGCTAAAATAAATATAACATGTAAAAGTAGGGATGAATGTAAAGGGAATATAGGATGTGTAGTACACAAAGCATGCCATTTAAAATAAATGTCACAAACAATGGATATCCATAATAGTAGTGTGTGAAAAGAAACAGCCATGCTAGTTGGCAGCCTGTAGATAATAAGGTCAGTTAAAGTACATAGGTATATGTATGCATATGTATATATATATATATATATATATATATATATATATATATATATATATATATATATATATAGATATACTTGTAGGAGTCAAAGTGCATACACACTTGCTACAGGGAACATGAAAGAGGAATGGAGAACTGTGAATATACAACACAGCCTGAAGCATGAGAGAGATACTAACCTTTACAATCACAGAACACTGTCCACAGCATACCAGCATGGTCCCCACCCACACAATCTGAAAGGGCAACGCCTATCACACATACCCTTTTATAGCACTGACCTGAAATCACAGTGAGAACTGCAATCAGTACACAACCAGCTGTATGCAATTAGCAAATGCTGGCCCTCAATTGGTGCAGAGGCCATCACATGGACCTATGCAAATACCTACAAAAGCATCCAGTGCTAACACTCCCCACATGCAATAAATTAATTGCATTGTCTGGAAGCAGACAGAGAGAGGCCGAGAAGTGGAAGAGAGAGAGAGAGAGAGAGAGAGAGAGCACCAAAATAAAAAAAAAACACTGTGACTCTCCCTACCCTGAAGCTGTCAGCACTGACAGGGATAGCAGCGGCAAGCAGAAGCTGTGGAACGCAACCAGCTGCGACATACAGAGGTAATGCAAAGAAGCAGGTTAACAGTGTGCATACTGTGAACCCTCCAAATGTGTCATAGGTCTGTATCCATAGGTATGTCCATGTGATATGTTGTGTGTACGTAGTTCCAACAAAAGGGGATGACCACACATCACATGTCAAGCAGGCATAGGCCAGGACCCTGGTAGCATGTGTCTGTGCGTTGGCCTAGCAATGGCTGTAGTGACTGCTTTGAAATGTCAGCCAGGCCCCAAGCCAGGATCAGCCCATCCCAAAGGCACACTGGCTGGGAACAAGTGTCTGCAGGTACCTGATGTCACTGCACATGCATCCCATACTGCAGTACCCCATAGCGTAGCAGACCAGGCCCATTATGCATATGATGTGGTAATTCCCAGGGTCAGTCGAGGTGTCCCCTTAGTGTTGTGGGACCACTGCTGCTGTATGCCACTGTCCAGGTACATATCCTGTAGCATGGCCAAGATAAACTATCACTGTTACATGCGGTGGTATGTCCCCCCAGAGTGCTGGTAGCACACATCCAGGGGGACCACGAGGTCACAGTGATGCTGTGTGTTCTCCTCCGCTGAGGGCGGCCCTCACCTGGACATGTGCGATGATAGGGAGGTTACACCCAGCTGTGATAAATATCCGAAAGGTGAGGGAGAGGAGGGGGATGTGCACCGAACATGTCTGCAGGAATGTTGCCAATATGCGTGTGTTTGGTGAATGTTAAGTAGGTGTGGACTAACACAGAGCATATCCGAGGCATGTGGTCGGTATGTGTAACATAACTGAAGAAGGCCTTGTGGTCATCCACAGTGTTTGTGTCTATTACCCTCCCAGAGTAGGCTGTGGCTGTTGTTACGACGGACTGTAGCGTAGTACCAGTGCTGACCACAGATGCCTACCCTTAATGTGAATGTGCTCTGTCCTGCAGTAGCCCCTGCTATTGTTATACAATCTGCCTCTGTCTGGGGTCCACTGGACAGGATGCCTAACCGTTGTGCATAGGGTCCGGGTTAGACATGTGTGTGCAAGTGTCATGCAATCCGCAGCATGTCTGTGGTAAGCATTTGCAAAGGGGTCAGCAGTGTGGCTTGTGGCTTCCACTGGCCCAGTGTGCTGCATGGATACCATCCCAGTCCCAGCAAGTGAATAACTGTCTAACCACATACATATCAATGTAGTCTACTGTACTGGTGGTGGTGGTGGGATATGTATATCCAGGCCGTGTAACGTCTGTCCACAGCAGAGTAGTGGATGGTGTCCCACATACAGTACCTTGGGATGGACCCCCAGAGTGAGGTTGTGCATAGCACCTGTCAGTGTGTGCTGACCGATGGGGCATGCTACTACGTAGTGTGGAATGTGGCAGGTATTGTTGCACAGGTATTGGCTGAGCACTGATATCTGGCCATGTACCTGTGTATCCACCACGACACACACACATGCAACATATGGGAGTAGTAGTATATCACTACACATGCATAACATGTATAGTATGTGTGCCATACATTGCTGACATGGTCTGCTGATATCCTGTCTGTGTTCTCTTCCAGGGAGATGGCGCGACAGCGTAACCCTGCCTACTCTGTTGCAGAGGATGAGGAGATCCACCAGAGCCTGGTGCGGGAGTATGACATCCTGTTTTCCTGCACCAGTCAGAACCAGCAGGAGAGGGCCGCACTGTGGCAAGACCTGGTCCGTAGGGTAAATGAAATTGGCACGCATAACAGGACATATGAGCAGGTACGACATCACTGCAGTGATTTAATCCGAAGTGTCCGGCAGCGTGCAGCAGATATCCACAGGCAACAGGTCGCCACAGGAGGTGGGGTGGCCACACATCCCCCCCTCACCAGACTGGAGGGGCTACTCCTAAGTGTTGTGGCTCCAGCCCCGGAACACCAACAGCAGTACACCTGCATTATGATGGAGGCTGGTTCCACACAGCAGCACGACATGGAGCGTGCAGGTAATATGCCATATGTACACCTGACTGTTCTGTACACTGTATCATATGCAATATCAATGGGACAGATGTGCCCACTAACATTAATCTCATCCTTTCTGCAGGTCCCTCCAGGGTTACAGAGAGACAGGCCATCCATGCTGGTGAGTGTGTTTAACATAACCTATAATAGTCCTGATAATGCTAGTAACAGTAGTGTAACTCAGTAGTGCTCTGTGTGTATACTGCAGGGTGTGCATGTGTGCATGTGTGCAGGTGTGTCAGTACCCATGTGTGCACGTGTGCAGGTGTGCCTGTGTCCAAGTGTGCATGTGTGCCTGTGTCCACGTGTGCATGTGTGCATGTGTGCCTGTGTCCACGTGTGCATGTGTGCATGTGTGCCTGTGTCCACGTGAGCATGTGTGCATGTGTGCCTGTGTCCATGTGTGCATGTGTGCCTGTGTCCATGTGTCCATGTGTGCATGTGTGCATGTGTGCATGTGTGCATGTGCACATGTGTGCATGTGTGCATGTGTCCATGTGTGCATGTGTGCATGTGTGCCCGTGTGCATGTGTCCACGTGTGCATGTGTCCACGTGTGCATGTGTGCATGTGTGCCCGTGTGCATGTGTCCATGTGTGCATGTGTGTATAAGTGCATCACTGGTAACAATGTCTGGAGAATGTAAACTGTGTTTCCTGTCTCCATCCCACAGGTTCTGGGGCTGCTCTGGTGACCTGCAGCAGGGAACCTGAATCCTGTGCCACGGCTACTGGTAATGATGATATATGTGTAATGGTACAGGAAGGTGTGTCAGGGTCTGCCATTGGTCAGCCAATTGACAGTACACAGCTGTCAACCCCATCATTGCGCACAGTCATCCTGCCTATACATCCTATGTCACCATTGTCCCTAGGTGATGGACAGGATACAGCGGGCATAGACCAGGGTAATGTGGTACCTGTGGCACATGCGTCCCCACACAGCAGCCATGGGCAGGGTCCTCCGATGGTACCACACAGACAGTTGCCCATGGGTTCTCGTGGGAGCATCCGTGGGCGTACTGCCTCTGGCCGGCGTGCCCAACGAGGTCTGTCAACCTCAGCGATGTTTCGGACTGTCATGCAGGCTCAGTCACGTATGGAAAGGTACACCAGACAGGGTCTGAGGGAGCTCAGAGCATGCCGCACAGCCATGACAGACAGTATGCGTGACATTGCGGATGCTATCCGTAACTTCACCGATGTCATAGACAGACGTTGTGGGGACATCTTACAGCAGTTCCACAACCAGATGTCCATGAGCCAGGGCAGTGGTGGGCGTCTGCGGCGTCGACGTGGCCGTATGCCGGCAGCGGCAGCAGCTGGCAGTCGGCGCGGACGGCAACAGGCTTGTGCATGCCCCCATAGTGCCAGCAGCAGCCCCAGCAACGCTGGGTCTGTGCTGTCATCGGAACGCCCCAGGAGACCACGTGCGCGTGGCTCTGGACAGTCCCAACAGGGACATGTGTCCAGTCAACACACTCCCGCTTCTGATGACAGTACCCAGTCAGGCGTTGTACTGGATACGGTCCGTAGCACCCCTGCCAGGCACAGGTACCGTGTCCGTGCACACAGACACTGATCTGTACGGCCTGCCAGGTGCAGTCTGTGGCTGTCCACAAACCCCTGTATATGGCAGCCATGAGGTGGAACTGTGTGCGTGCATACACACATGCGGAATGTCAACACTTAGGGCAACCACATACATGCACACACTGCAGCAACACTGGCCCACCCTGTACTGCTGCCCCTCACCAACACACATACACACACATGTCAATTGGTGGTATCAGTGGCTGACTCAGGCATACCTAATCCACACCCTGTGCATATGATGACACTGTGCCACCTCCTGCAATCTCCAACATCATTGCGGGAACAGGTAAACACGTTGCTGATGCACAGGGTGACTACATAGACGTGTATTATTAGTATCATGTTGGTAACAGTACAGTGTGCTGCTATGACTGTGTGTGTACCCCAGCATGCCTGCTGTAGTAACTGTATGAATGTCATGAATTGTTATCTGCACCCATAGTACATACCAAAGCATAACAGCTGCACATAATTGCATGCCGGTGGTAAGGTTGTCAACAGATAGCCGCATACATGGGTAGCACAGGGGGAATGCTAACGCAAGTAGTGATATGCAATGGTGGACATGTACAGTAATGGTGTCAAGATGCCCACAACAACTATGCCATGTGTATGTTCACGCATCTAGATATGTGTGCAGTACCAATGTTGTCCAGACCACAAATAAGTATGACATAATATCGGTTCCACCATGGCCATCTGTGCTGCGTATTCCTGGGTACATGTTGACAGTGCCTACATATATGCATTGTGAATTACTGTTATTGTTACCCCTTCTTCGTTGTATGATGCAGTACTTGTAGCCCTGTGTACTGTAGCCTTGTATGCATGCATGTTCACCTGGGGTCCCCTGGAACACTGCTTACACCTGCAATGCAGGGTTACAGTGCTTCTGTAGACTGCTACTGACATCTGCATAGCGTACCATATGTATGTCAACCTTACACATGACAGAACGGCACTGTCTGTCCTGTGCACATGTAAGTAGCCTGTGACACATTGCACACGTCTTACCCGGCATATACCCACGTGTGCAGTCATATATGTCAGTGCTATGAGACAGAGGCAGTCCACCCACACATACACACCTTCAGTATGTTGTTCCCCATTGGCCCTATGTGTTGGTACTCACCATGGCAATCACACTACTAGGGTGGCATGTCCAAAGGTAACCTGTGAATCGCCTCTATGGTCCAGTCATGGTTTATGTGGGTCATGTGTCATCGTCACAGCTGCCACATGTATGCAGTCAGCCATCACCCTTGGCCAGGTATATACAACACATGTGTGGGATGCCACCACACAGCCAGTCTGGGGACCGGTCTCTCTGAACCCAGTGATGCCATACCCTGTCAGGTGGCATGTCATATATACTACGTACAGGACAAACGTCAGACCCAATCCCTGCCGCTACTAATGATAATACCCCTGAAGACGTTCCTGATAGCTTTGACCAGTCCTTTACTGAGACAGTGCAGGCCCTAGCTTGCCGACTACCTCCTAGCTCCCCTGGTCCCGAAAGCAGCACCCCTAGAAAACTACGTGCGTCCAGCTGCCAACCGGTCGCCACTTCACATCTCCGTACCTCGGTTGTAACAGTGAAACCCACTACACTGTGTGCCGATCAACACCCTGCCGAGTACCTATCAACACCAGATGATGCTATTGCTTACCCCGTCTCAAAGGTAATCAAAGGTACTATGTCAGAATCTAACATTCCCACCATCTGTAAAATGTCATATGTAATCCCACTTCACACAGGAGGCAGCTCTACTGACGTCTCCACTGATAGGCCAATAGCTATACACTCTCCACTTGCAGAGGTTATGGTGACTTTCGACATAGACAAGTCATGCACCGCCTAGTCCAACATTGCAGTATGGCAGACACTCAGCATGGCTTACGTTCTCATCACAGCACTCCGTCAGGCCTCCTAGCCTTTACTAACACCATAAGCCATACCTGCAACATCAATGATATATCCACAGCCCTCTGTTTGGATAACTCAAAGGCATACGATATGGTTGATCACCAACTTGGACTCTGCACCCTGCACAGACTGTCTAGATACTGGAGCCTTCCAATGGTGTCAATCCTACCTGCATGGTCAACAGCAGGCCGGCCTCTGGCAGACCAAACCCTCTAACCGTCTACCAGACACCCTCAGAGTACCACAAGGCTCTATCCTAAGGCCCTTGCTGTCCTCCATCGTCATTAACGACCATTATACTGTCATCCCAAATGCCAGCTGTATCCAATACGCTGTATACCCTACTCTGATCTGCTCAGCCACATCTCCAGTACAGTTATGTTCAGCTACCCAGACCACCTGTAATACAATAGCAAACTGGCTTTCTGAACGTCGTCTGATCCTACATCCCAGTCACACTGGACTGCTGTTATTCCACAAACACGTATGTCTACCACGTTCACCGTTACCATAACAACAACCGATGGCACAATACTCTACCCTGACCCATCTCAACAACTATTAGGTGTCATCATAGACAATAACCTCACATGTGACATACATGTTAACCAGATTAGCCAAGCCATCAATAGAAAGCTAGGGTCACTTTACAGAATTAAAGCCTTCCTAGCCCCTCCAGCTAGAGGTGCCATAGCTCACTCACACCGTGTTGCAGCCCTTCTGTATGCATCCCCTCTACTCTCACATATGAACAAGACTGTCCTTAACAAGCACTGGATTTGCTACAACCACATTGCCAGGCTTGCCACTGGCCCGCCTGGTAGGACACATCATTGCATCAATCTAAATCAGCTTGTTTGGCTTGCAATACCCAGCCTAATACAGTATAACCAAATGATTATGGCCTATAACATCCTGTATAATCCGGACAATACTCCTGCACTTAAATTACACTCACCCCTATAACAATCCTAGACCGCTTCGAGCCTCTAACATTGTACTGCTTCGGACTAGCGAGTCTATTAACACAGCTGGTGATTCTGTCTTTGCAAACCCTGTACGTAGATCCTGGAACCCACTTCCAGCTGATATTACCCTAATGTCCACCTTAGTTCATTCAACAGTAGACCCAAACAACATTTGTCATGTAACTGGCTATGTCAGTGTATCAGGCCTGGCTAACTCGGATGTGTAACCTGTGTGAACCACTGTACTGTGTAAATACAATGTAATCCTGGCTTGTGCTCAGGTCTGACATTAACCTGTGGAACATGTTGGACCTGCTTACTTATGTAATCTCTGTTCATAATCTGTTTGTACTATGTCATGCTAGTATTTTCTAATGCTGTATCTGCTACCCTCGTAGCTTGTCTCCACGGGCCTACCCTGGGAATGGACATGCATCCAGTTGGGCTATCCCAGTCAACATATGTAGGACCAATAAATGTATCAATACATGATATTACAGTGACAACAATACCAGGCAGACATTGCCACACACTGACAGCATGCTGAACACACTGGGGCATACGTAGGGACTCAGACTAGCAGCCTGCCTGTGCATCACACACCTCCGCAGCTGGCACACAGGCATATGTTCCGTCGGAACACAGCACATGCCACACATGGCACGCACATCCCCTGTACCGCACACCCACAGCCTGTAGGGCTACACAACACACCTGCTACAGACGTGTCAGGTACCTGTCATGTGTGCTGCACTGGGGTCCCGCTCAACAGGCTGTATCTGGTGAAGGGCACAGTGATATGACTCAGGGGCACTATGGTCCACCACAGCACACATGCATACAGGTCAGACAGAGGCATGGACAGATATGACTCACTCATTGACCATGCCAGTGTGGCTGCCTGGGACATACCTCCCTGGACTACGTGATAGGGAACATAGAATGGATCTCTCAGCATTTGGCACAGGCCAGTATGAGCCTGATATTAGTTGCCAACATACTCTCCCCAGGTATTCTACCACTATATGTGGGAAGGCTGTTGTATGTCTACATTATGCTCAGTCTCCACTGTCATTCATAGGGTATCCACTGGCTGTCAACGTGTGCTTACATGCTAGGGAAGCCACATTGCTGTTCACGGGTCATCTTGCACGTGACACACATGGCCCGATGTATACTGGCAAGGCTCCTTGGTACACACATACTGCCTTATGCTGCAGGACATGGTTTACATAGCGACCTCCGTGGGTATCACACAGGTTAGGACACTGACAGTGCTGCTACACAACTACAGCAGTGTACACCGGAGGATGCATGCACCGGACACTGCCCTCAGCACGGTGAACCGCAGTGTCTGTGCAGTACCAGATGCATGAGTCATGGCTCACAGGTGTTACCCATCACTGACAGGCTATGCCCCTTACCATGCCTGTCGTCCCCTACACATGTACCACACATGGATAGGGGTGTGGTATCCCGGGTCAACACAGATACACACACCTCCAGGTTGTTGGCACAGCACAAACCATCAGGGCCTACTCAGGTGCAGCTGACAGTGTGTCGGAATGCCATCTGGTCCATAGCATGGCACACACAACCCTCACATACACAGGAAGACCACCTATCCTCCATAACAACAGCGGCAATATGACAGTCCCATGAACTGTGTTTATAAGGCCATACTGCATCCAGCCGAACATTGTGTGTGAGCATTGCTGTAGCTACAACACTCTAGTTGACGGGTTCACAGCATGTGGTCACCGAAATGCAGTGGAATGACATGTTACCACTACCACAACAGGTGGGAACATACAGCACCTGTACATTGACTACATGTACACTATATGGGCCAGACCAGATGTGTATCCCCTGCTGTAGGTCTTTCACCATAGACACCCACACTGTCTAGGGACATACCACGTGCGGACCCTGCACAGCAGGACACACAGTCATATTGGTATACATTGCTAATACCATTTATCCACACAAAGCATGTGTCAGACATGGTAACTACTGCGGCTCACAGGTATTTCTGTGTATGTGTCACACACATACATCATGTGTGCAATGCCATTGCTGGGTTAGGCAATGGCATGCATTGGAATGTACACACACCCACAAGGTCATACTGTGTGACACAACCACACGCGATAGTTGTGGGTTACCCAAACATACCTATCTGTACTCTGACGATGGTAATAGACACAGTAGCAGAGCACACTATTGGCATTACTAGCCAACTAGCCCTGTCTGGCTGTGCTGATAGTGTGGTGACATCCCCTGTGTTTACTGGTGGGGTATGCAGCATCTGGTGTACAGTATTATTTGCCAAAAGGATCTGTACCCTCACACTTGCATTTACACACACCCTACTACCCCCACACACATGCAAACGTGCCATATGCAGGATTCATTCCCCTACCTACCTATGTCATGACACGTGGGAGGGACGCATTAGCAAAGCGCACTGTTCGGTTTACTACATAGTTCCTCGTCTCCGGATATACTTAGAGGGTGCTGACAACATCAGTACTTTGAAAGGGTAATGTGCATCAGGTGGTGTGATCACCTGATTGCCAAAACTAACATGTCTTTCATACGGACATGCACACACACACATGTATGTACAGGTTTCAAATCCCTACGTAATGACATTACGATACACAGGGGAAACACATTAGCAGAGCGCGCTATTCGCATTACTGGGAGCCTTCCCTTCTCCTGCTGTACCTATACGGTGCTGACATCATCTGTGTTAAGAAAGGGGTGTGTGCATCCTGTAGTGTGTTCTCCCATCTGGCAAAAGGAACATTTCCCTCATACATACCTGCACACACACAATCACCCCCCCCCTCCAAACACACACACGTGGCATCTGCAGGATTCAAACCACTACCTAACTATGTTCTGACACATGTGACGGATGCATTAGCAGAGCGCGCTATTCGCATTACTGGGAGGCTTCCCTTCTCCTGCTGTACTTATAGGATGCTGACATCATCTGTGTTAAGAAAGGGGCGTGTGCATCCTGTAGTGTGTTCTCCCAGTTGGCTAAAGGAACATTTCCCTCTCACAGCCTTTCACACACACAAACCCCACTCACCCACACACACACACTGAGCATTTGCAGGATTCGAACCCCTACCTAACTATATTATGACACTTGAGGGTGACGCATTAGCAGAGCGTGCTATTCGCATTACTGGGAGGTTTCTTTTCTCCTGCTGTACTTATTGGGTGCTGATGTCATCGGTGTTTAGAAAGGGAATGTGCATCCTGTAGTGTGTTGTCCTATTTGCCAAAAGGGACATTTCCCTCACACACACTAACCCCTCAGACAGGCACACACACTTGCCATTCACAGGATTCAAACCCCTACCTAACTATGTTATGACACTTGAGACAGACGCATTAGCAGAGCACGCTATTCGCATTACTGGGAGGTTTCTTTTCTCCTGCTGTACTTATTGGGTGCTGATGTCATCGGTGTTTGGAAAGGGAATGTGCATCCTGTAGTGTGTTGTCCTATTTGCCAAAAGGGACATTTCCCTCACACACACTACCCCCCTCAGACAGGCACACACACTTGCCATTCACAGGATTCAAACCCCTACCTAACTATGTTATGACACTTGAGACGGACGCATTAGCAGAGCGCTATTCGCATTACTGGGAGGTTTCTTTTCTCCTGCTGTACTTATTGGGTGCTGATGTCATCGGTGTTTGGAAAGGGAATGTGCATCCTGTAGTGTGTTGTCCTATTTGCCAAAGGGACATTTCCCTCACACACACTACCCCCTCAGACAGGCACACACACTTGCCATTCACAGGATTCAAACCCCTACCTAACTATGTTATGACACTTGAGACGGACGCATTAGCAGAGCGCGCTATTCGCATTACTGGGAGGTTTCTTTTCTCCTGCTGTACTTATTGGGTGCTGATGTCATCGGTGTTTAGAAAGGGAATGTGCATCCTGTAGTGTGTTTTCCTATTTGCCAAAAGGGGCATTTCTCTCCCGCAGACTTACACACACACCAACCACACTCACACACACACACTGAGCATTTGCAGGATTTGAAACCCCTACCTAACTATGTTATGACACTTGAGACGGACGCAGTAGCAGAGCGCGCTATTCGGATTACTGGGAAGTTACTTTCCTCCTGCTGTACTTATAGGGTGCAGACATCATCTGTGTTTAGAAAGGGGAATGTGCATCCTGTGGGGAGGCAGACACCAAGCACACTCTGGCTAAGCTGTCATTCCCTAGGGCAAACGGCCTACTGTTGACCTCTACACCCATATGTTTAATTGTCAAATGCACATTATTTGTTGCTGATAGACTGTTTGCACATCTTTATTGCCATAACATTCCCTGTTTGTATGAACAACTTGTGCATCTGTGGAAGATGTTTGCATATGGGAGGGATCCACTATATCACGTATGTCTCTGTAGTCATCTAGCTGTGTGCACTGGGCAGACTGCTATAATGTGGTTGGTTCCTGGATTACAACATAACAATACCAGCTATGTGTGTCCAACTGCTACACCGAGATTTGGCCTAAGTGTGTGAGCATGCCCAGTTCAGCCTTCCCATGGCATGTTGTCAATGTGTGTGAGCATGCCCAGTGTGAGCATTCCATATGTTGGACTCTGCAGCCCACCACATTTGTGGATGGGTGTGAACTTCAACAACTATCACCCGTTTATGGTTGTGTGTTGTGTGTCATGTTGTGTAGTTACGGTACAACTGCTTTGTGTGTGAACACAACAGGGTTATACTGTGCCTGCAGTGTTTGCATGGGATACTTTGCATACAGTTGTCAACATCCTTTCACACTGACCTAACACTGTAGTACTGTATAGTGTACTGGTAGTACTTTGACTGTGGTGGGCAGTATCCTAGGCTTTACTGCTATCACTGCTTTACATTTCGATAGTGGGCACAACAGCCTGGTTACGGGCCAGTTGTGTACATCTGACCATGTTGCATTCTGTTCAGATATGAACTACTTAAACCAGGCTTGTCCGACATTGGTAGTGTATTCCACAACATAGGTGTACATTTGCAAACACTAGTGATGTGCCCTAGTCCATGTGTAATGCTAGTTGGGGAGTATGTTTGTCCTTCAACACACATTGTAAGTGGAGTTTGCCATGACATATGTCATGGTTAGTATACTGTGCCTCTGTCTACCTGTGACATGACAGTGGTACCCAGGTTAAATCTACCATCTCCCATCCACTCATCTGGATTCCTATTGAGGTAGATTGATATGTGACTCTATGGGTAGCCTGTGCTGGGGTGGCTTCTGTGTTATGGAGCACGCAGTACAGCTTGTCCTATGTAAGTCAGTGCTGGGGTTCAGGTCTCTCATGTGCATAGCTCACTGCCATTCAGATTGTGCAAGGTGCAGCATGTTTATTGATGCCAGCAACACAGGCAACACATGGCATCTGGGCAAGCTCTTTGATACTCCTGATGAGGTACTGTTGGGGACTTTACAGTTGCTGGAGGTGTCTGCTGAGGTACATCCCACAGGGGCGATTGTAGTCAATTGTACCGCTGATGATGGATGACTGCAGAGCCACAATGACCTCCCCTTATCTAGATCTGACAGCCTTCGTGATTAGGTGGGTATATGGTATGTTCCTGTAAACACTACAGCACATGTTTGTCCAATGCAGGATATCTATCACCTTGTGTCCCCAGGTCTCTCATTACATGTTGACTACATAATGGGTTAACACATATGTGGTAATTGGTGGGCACTTACTGTATATCCACGGGGGTTGACTATACACGTTTCTGCACTTAGCTTGCTGACATGGCTATGGCACCGGTTGTCTGTTTCTATGTGGCCCTTTTGTGGGATGCTTGTGTCAGCTGGTGGATCATATGTGGTGAGCAGTTTGTAGTCCTCTGCAACCATGTTCGGACACAGTCCTTCCATGTTTGCCTGTACCTATGGGACATATATACCAGACGGGGGAGATCCCAGGACGAAGCCTTGTGGGATGCCAGTTATATCTGGTTTGTAGTCTGACATGGCTGCAGCATGTCTGACCATGTCTGTTCTGTCCTTGGTCTGGTTTGCAACCCCTCTACTGACATGTGGGTTTATATTTAAGCTGGTGAGCCTATCTATGATGAACACGTAGGGTATTGTATAGATGCCTTTGCAAGGTCCAGATACACTGTGTGGAGCACATTGCCCTCATCAATGACCTTACTGGCTGTTTCAATTGAGTCAAACATGGTTAGGGGCAGGATCTGCACTTGGGTGGGCCACACTGGGTTGGGTCCAGTGTCAGTAGGTCCCCAATATCTTTATGTCTGTGGTACATGCTGATCCTTTCCATAGCTGTGCAAACCGAGCTTCTCAGGATTCTGGGGTGGTACTGTTCAGTATCCATTCAGGCAACACCTTTGTTGAGAAGGACCACTGTTGTTGTACACTGCTCTTTGGGTACATATTCTGTGGTAAGGCTGACATTGAACAGTAGTGTGGTTTTGCATTCCATTCATCCTGGAGTCCATGTTGCACTAAGCCCAGGACAACATCTCATACCATTGCTGCTGTGTGTTTTGCTTTGTAGATGTTGGCTGTTACCTCAGCATCTGCAATGTCAGGGGGCCAGCAGTCTGCTGGGATAGATATTCTGCATTCGGGGGTTTGCACTGCACCTGTCAGGATGTATGTTGGCAGTATGTGTGTGTGTTTGTGATATTTGTGTGATTCAGGGCATATCTGTGAATTCCCAACATGGTTCCTACCATCAGTTGTGAAGGCCTTGGGATTATCCTTAGTGTCCTGTACAATTTGTATCTTCATAGGTTCATAGGGTCATACTAGGCTATCCACCCTGGGCATTTGTTAGCCTAGCCAGAGTGTGTGTGGCTTTTGACACCCCTTGCTATGTGCATATTATGGCCATTGATGTTTTGCTTGGCTGTGCCTCTGTCTGGACATGACACAGTGAAGCCCCCAGTGTAACTCTACAATCATCCATCCACTTGGCAAGATTCCTGTTGAAGAGTGTCAGTGAGGGGCTCTGCCTAACATGGAATGGGATTCTGGTCCAGGGTGTGGGGAGCCTCTGGAATATGTATCTGTCCCACCAGCACATCCTATTTCATTATTAGTTGAGGTTGACATCTCTCCTCTCACAGCTCCAATGGCTTTGTGTTTTCTAGGGTGGGGCATGTCCATTACTCCTGTGTTGGGCATGGCCTCCTACAACAGGCATGCAATGCCTCTGTGTAGGCCGTATGTGACTGGATTCAGCTGGGGTGTCTACAGCCAGGCAGCATATGACATGTATTTGTGACCCTTTATCCTATTGGTGAGGTACCTTTGAGGTCTTTCTAACTGCTGCAGGTGTCAGGTAAGATACATCCCATATGAGGCATTGTACTGGATTATGGGTGTGATTGGAGAAAGGTATAGGGGCACAATGACCTCTGTTGCCGTAGATGTGACTCCTTTCCTGCTACAGTGTCACATGTAGACAGTCTTCCTAGCCACATTGGCAATGTGGGTGTCACATAACAGGTTACTGTCCACGTGTGTCCCTAGGTCCCTGGTTCCTCTTTCTATACATACTGGTTTACCACCTATGTGGTAATTTGTGGTACCTTGTTTGTTATTTGGTGGGACATTCATACTGTCCATTGTCTTCAGGACGGCTGGGTGGGGTTATTGTGTGTGAGGGTGCGGTCTGTAGCATACTACAGACTGCACAGCAGTCTTGCCTACAGTTAGTTGCACATGTGTGTACTCCAATGCCTTGTGCATTGTCAGTTACCTGGACGTATGGGTGTCTGTGCTGACTAGGATACTCACCCTCCTTTTATGTTTCGTTCCAGGGTTTGGGGCCATGACACATGATACGTGGTATAACCTGGTAGTGCTGGTGTGCTGTCAGGAGGCTTGCAGCAGGATTCTGTCACTGCACAGACATCGATGTTCTCCATTCTGGGGATGGCCTCGGGAGCATGCATATTGGGGTGTACACATCTGGCATTGGTCAGCATTTCCCTTATGTTTCTTCCCACTTATGTTTTGTAGGGTGGTGGGTCAGTCTTTTCAGCCTTGCCTACGAAAGGCTCTATGGAGGTGGCAAAGGCCTTATCCAATATTCAGACGCCCAGGGGTAACAGGTGCAGGCCATCCCAAGGACAGCTGCGTGGCTTGTCAAGCATGACATCCCAGGCAGACAGACATTGCATCCCCTTGGACTAACACCAGTAAGTGTGCCACTTGCTATGACTGATCATTCCGTGTTTGTACTGTGGCATTACTCTTGTAAGGGTAGGATGCTGCGAACGGTGAGTGTCATACCGGCCTGGACTACATAATCAGATAGCTCATCTATGTCTCTTTTCCTGTAGTCTAGGGTGGTACATCTCAGGTCATTCACACCAGCATGGACTATGACTGCATCATATTTCTACTTGCTTTGGAGTGACCTACATACTTCTGTTATGTGGCATATTGTGGCAGCCTACAGGCAGCTTACTGTACCCTTTCCCTTGTTCAGTCTGGTGTGCAGGACAGTGGTGTGTCTGACTATGGAGTCACCTATTACAACTGTATCAGGCATGTTGTTTCTCCTTCTGGCCTGTGACTGTTTGGCACACCAGCTTTGTGTGCTATGTGTTGCATGTGCTATGTTTGGGGGCTGTTTGATTGGGTGTCTGCTTTAGAGGCCTCTGTTGGTGTGCTGTGTTTCTAATTTGTGCCTCTGGGAATGTTTGTCTGTGTTTATGTGTTTGGTTTGCAGTTGTGATAGGTCTATGTGGGACTGTGTTTGTGGTGTGTGTGGTTACCTTCTCCTACTGACTTGTTTTGGGAGTACTGGGTTGAGGGAGCTCAGCCTCCTGTTTGGATGGATGGTTGCATCTCTCACATATTTTTGTATTTCTTGGGTGGAGTTGGGGTTGTCTGTGTACTTGGGCCAGGTGTGACATTGCCTCGGGATTCACAGATTCCACTTGTTGTGGCTGGCCTTAGTGGATTGCATGTGTGGACAGATGTTATTGCCATACTACTGATCTGTGCTTACTTCATTGTTTATGTTTGCTCTATCATGTAGTAGCTTCCTCGTTCTCTTGCATGTTTTGGTTATGGGTGGTGTCCACCATGCCAGATATAGGCACTGTGTCTTGTTTTAATTTAGGACTGCATAATCCAAGCATTCCTGGCAGTGTTCATGGAATGGCTGTATTACAGGTTCTGTGGTGTGGCCCATATTTTGCACCTGCACGGGACCTTTAATGGATTCCACATCAGTTTGGAGGGGTGCAGATATTGCTTAACACATGTTTTCCACTGTGGCCGGCCAGGGACTGTGGTCAGGTTTTGGATATCCAGTGTGATTACTCTATGGTCTGGTTTTACCAGTGAGCAATACACTTCTCATCTTGACATCCAGTACCCATGTTGCTGATTATCACATCCGGTATGCTTACCCCTCTTGTGGGAGTGGTACGTTGTTCCTGGGCCTTTTGGTTTGTGGATTCTATGAACCTTTGTCCGACACTGTTGGAGCTAGTATAATGTTCCAAGTCTATATGTCTGGGTATTTGCAGTCACCCAATATAATGTGGGTTGGAGGACTTGATATATTCATGTATTCCAGCATAGGCCAGATGCAGTTCCTGGTGTTGGGACAGTAGTCTGTAGCAGGCTATAAACTGGGGGCAGTTTTAGCCACTGTTACTTGAGCATGGCTAGTCCATGTTGCTTTTGTTGTGGTACCGACATGGGGTGTGGTTATCCTTGCCAATTCTTGCTAGTCACCCTCCTTTTGTAGCTTGTTCCAAGTTTTGCGGCTGTACAGCACAGTATGGGGTGTAACCTGGTAGTGTTAGGGTGCTGTTGTTGGCCTTGCCTCAGTTTTCTGTTACAGCACAGTTATCAACATTCTCCATACTGGGTGAGTCCAGACTGCATGCATCTTGCTGTTTCAACTTATCCATTATCTTATTCTTATCCCTTCTGGTACCTATGGAGATAGGTTTGTCTTTTGAGCCTTACCTATTCAGGGCACACTGTGGGTGACGACAGCCTTTGCCAGTATCCATACGGCCTGCACTGATAGGTGCACGCCAGTCCTAGCGGGTGGTGCATCATGTCATGCTCAGCATGTCATCCCAGACTGGCACACATTGGGTCCCCTTTGACTAACTGCGATACTTCAGTCAATTGTTGCACTTGATCATCTCGTTGTCATGTTGTGGCATGATGCTTGGTGAGGATAGGATGTTAGTCAGGGTCCACAGGTGTGCATATAGTACTTGGTGTTACATTACTTGACACATAGCATTCATGCCTCAGGTGGTGCAGCAGGGCTGCCTCTGTCGGATGCGCATATTACACTTCCCTGTACATGTTTGAGAGCAGGTTGTGTCATGTTAGGCATCCCTGTTACTATATGAGTGAGTCAGAGAGGGGTATCATTCCCAAGGTTCCTACTGTGCCAATGTATGTGCTATGCGTTGCCTCTTTGCCAAGGCCAGGGCATACTGGGCACGCCTCCTTCTGCCTACTGGGGCAGGCTCAGGTTGTTCCTCCTCCGAGTCACGCTCTGCCTGTGCTGGCCTTGGCAATGGTGGGGGGCTGTTTGGCCCGGCCCTATGCTGGTCCTGCTGCAGCTGTTTTCGCAAGATCATATTATGTAGCATAGCACATACCATGACAATTTGGGTACATGTAGTTGGTGTGTACTGCAAGGCTCCACCAGATGTGTCCAGACACCGGAACCGTGACTTGAGCAGCCCAAACACACGCTCTATCACATTACGTGTTTGTGCGTGTGCCTCATTATGGCGTTCCTGTTCAGGTGTGTGTGCGTTTCTGATGGGTGTCATCAGCCACGGCTCCAGTGCATAACCTGCATCCCCACTAGGTGTCCGTGTGGGATGTCCCCATTGGCAAATGTCTGGTACAGCTGCGTCAAATGCCAGATGTGGGAATCGTGATAACTCCCAGGGCAGCCAGCACACACATTCATTATTATGCCCTGGGCGTCACACACGACCTGGCAGTTGATGGAGGGGAAGCCCTTGCGGTTTATGTAGGCCCTACCCCGCTCTCCTGCTGGTGCTTTGATGCGTATGTGCGTGCAGTCTATAGCACCCAGTACCTCAGGGTATTCCGCTATTTGCTGGAAGAGACGCATATTGCTGGCCAATACCTCACGGGCATTGGGGAAATATACATGATCACCGACATGTGCTGACATGGCATCCAGGAACTGGTGTAGTACCCTGGAGGCTGATGCCTGTGATATCCCCATCATATCGCCAGTTGGTCTCTGGAAGGTACCTGTTGCTAGTATTCTTAGGCCAACACATACCTTGGTTTCCACTGGGATGGGTTCCCCTCTGTTGGTTCTGTGTGTGAGGCGTGGCCTGCACAGCTCAACAATCTGCTGCAGGAGCTCTCTGTCCACTCTATAGCGCTCTACTATCTCCAGCTCATGTAACCCGTGGTAGGTGACCCTGGGCCTGTACACTCTTCTCCGTCTCCTCACTGTGGGTTGTCTGGCACCATCTGCATTGTCACCACCCTCAGCAAGTCGCCTATGTCTCATTAAGACAGCTATGGCAGCCCCTAGCATTTCTGCTCTGAGTTCAGCTTTTCAGTTTTCACTTCTATTAGCTTACTCCTGTTTTGCAGTGTCTCTTAATGACAACATCCTGCAGTACTGTTTGCAGTGTTTTAAGTGCTGGGCTGGCCTACTAATTTGCCTGTGTAATTGCCTGCTTCTAATTATTTTCACCTGCTAGCTTCAGCAGTTATCCCTGCTAGCTTCCTATTAATTCTGTTGCTTCCTTTTTCCTTTCTGTTTCCTCAGGGGGGAGCAACTTGCATACTACCTGAAACACGCTCACAGTGGCTTAAACGCACGCACACGTGCTTACAAGGTTAAGGATCTACTTATTCAGGTTTAAACGCGTACACCCGCGCAAACACTGTTACACATCTGCCAACAGCCTCCAACATACTTAGACTGTCTTACACGCGCGTACACCCGCGCAAACACTGTTACACGTCTGCCAACAGCCTCCAACATACTCACACTGCCTTACTCGCGCTTTATTGCGCGCACACGTGCGCATGCACGGCCAGCAAGAAACTTTAGTGTAGGTAACAGTGTACACCTTCCATTTCTTGTCTTTCCTTGACTTATCTAGTGGCACACCTCTTTCCATGATCTGTGCCTGTCATCTGTCATGTTACACTGGCCTCCAATGAACTGCGTTTCTTTCTACCATTCCCCCCAGTGATGTCACCTATCTCCTACTCTATTCCTCCCCTTTTGTATCTCTTACACTACTCAGGCTGTGCTCATTTGCTATGTGACTGTGGTATTCAGTATCCTAACCCTCATTTACATAAGATTGCCTACTAATGCTTAGTTACATGTCTTAGACTCAGCTTCCCCCCTTAGCAACCACTACACGGTGGCCATGTTGGTTTTGGTCTGCTGGTCCCTGCATTGTCATTCCATGTATTACATGAATCCCACATTTGTGGGTTTATACCCTTCTTTTTTATGCTTTTATACAGCGCAGCCCATTTGCGCGGGGCTGCGCTGGGTTTAAACATCGGCGATTGCCGAAAAAAAATTATATTTTTAATATTTTTGCATCGGGTTATCATGCCAATGGCCACATATTTGGCCATTGGCATGCTGCCTGATTCATATGCAACCTTTTTTGGGAGCTGACATCGCTCCGTTGTGGATTTTGCAGAAATGTACTCAGTTGTCAACTGAGTACATTTCTGCAGCTAAAACGTCTCCTACACGGACTGGTTTCTGCTTCGTGGATCGCTAATATACCTCATTTGCATACCTTTCTGATGCAAGTGAGGTATTTAGCTTGTCCACGCCCAGTCCGTGTAAGAGACGTTTTAGCTGGTCTCTTACACGGAGTTTAGGGCTGTTCCTGGATCGCGAGGCTTGCATGGAGTGTTGCACGTCTCTTACACTCCGTGCAAGCCTTCGTGAATCCTGCCCAGATATGTTTCTCAGAGAACTCCCATTCTCTGGAACAGGCTCCCCATCCATGTGAAGCAGAGTTCTTCCCTATTTATTTTTAAGTGCAACTTGAATGGGTAATCAGAAATTCACTTGTGGTCTGGCTCCAATGTCTCTGATGGACAAAGGCAGTCAGTAAATCACCACCTATATAAACCAAATTTATGGGTCACATTTGGGTTGCATGACTAGGCTTATAAGGACCCTAGTGGTCATTAGACTAGTATACACTTATAAACCTATGAACCTATTCAATGATCCAGCAGTTTGGAATCACTCAAGTGAGCTGCAACTTCCAAGGAGAATGAGTTAGGGACTGCAGGACAATGTCCACCATTAGGAAAAGGATGATCTTGTATGATGCCAGCAAAGTGGGTTGTTATCAGTTGTTGAAATGCAGCTGATTATATGAAGTTCCAATGTGTCATCATTTATCTGAACTCTGACAAAAAGGATGAGCCAGTCCTCAACTCACTTACTAACTAACTGACCTCTACTCCTTACTGTTGATACTAGCTGTTGCCAGTTTCATAACAGTACCCTTTCCACATGTCCCTAAAGCATTCTTCCTTGTTGCTGTAGGAAGCCTTCAGATTTCCTTTTCAGATGTACAACCTTGGACTATTTACCCCCCCCCCACCCCGATACCCATGTAGACCTATTTGTTTACCTTACACAACAACCTTTCAGCTTGTTTGTTGTCCTTAGGCAGAGAACTGAGTAACAGGAGAACACTAACTTATACAGTGAATTCAGACTTTTGCATTTAGCCCTATATACTCAATCATGCCTAATCAGTTACCTGAGACACTAACAGAAATTATATCAGCTGGGTTGTAGTCAATATTTTATCCCTGTATGCCATACAAAGCTATCTTTAGCCCTCTGGTTTTAGAGCATCTACCTCATGTTATTGTTGCCAACAACAGAGACTATAGCATGAGAACAATTAACAGATGTATTTCTAAACTTGCCATCTCTACTAGAGTAGAGGGCCAAAGCCCTGACTCCAATTAGCTGCTCAGGCCCCAGCTGCAGCTGTGGGGGGAGGGGGGATTGATAAGTTATTTGCCTGCTCATATCTTCTAGAGCAGTGGATATGGGGGACAAGCTGGAGCAAGCAACGAATCAAGGCTGTGAAAAAAATCAGTGCTGCAGTGATGGACCAACAAAAGAAGAAAGTACCAGTACATAGGTGGGGCCATTTCCTTTGTGGCACCATTGCATACCCACCCAGCTGAAGTTTACCTACATGTCACAGAGAGTTAGGACTTAAAGTAATTTCCCCTATTCTAAACGAATACCACATCAGGTCTTCCTCAAAAAGTGGACACTGGCCTAGGGGAGTAACACGGTCAACAAAAAGCATAAATAAAAAACAAAAAAAAACACTAACTAAAAATCCAGTTGGCTGCAGTGTGAGAGCCCTGGCTTCTCTCTCTACATATGGGGGCATTTTCAGCCCAGTGGCCATAAGGTTTCCCATTTAGAATTCCAATCCAGATGGCAAGGCTCATCCAGCAAAGGGACACTGCTGGGATACCCCTAAGTGTGATGGCCTCGAGGAAAGAAGCTATTGTGGATGCCAAGGATCTGATGTCAGCAGTCCAAACAGCTGAAATCTCAGTTTTTGTCCACTTAATGATACTTTTGGCTGAGCTGTTAAGAATCACAACAACTGCAACTCTTACACCCATGACTCTCTCTCCTAAATGTCTGAACTACTGCCCACTTATAATCTGTCCTTAGAACTTAGCATACATCCCTGGACCTAACGATACTTCTGTTTGCCTTACTCATCTTTTATCACCACGCACGACTCACATCGTATAAACCTGGACACATTTTCTTTCCCTTTTTTTTTTTTGTCATTTTGCCAACATCACAAACAAACCTCTTTTTTTTCCTATTTCCAGTTTTATGACACATACCACCCACTTCACTTACACAGTATGATGAACACAATATCCTTTTGGCAAAAATGAAGACAGTCTTAGTGCCTATGTCATTCAGAATTAATGATTAATTATCTGAAAGCTGGCAAGAAAGTAGCAATCATACAGTCACAGTGGTAGCACTTATAATAAATATCCCTAGATGCTGAAAGTGTTTCAGATGGAGTCTAACAACTGTCAGCCACACCACCTCTGTACCACTGATAATAATTAATGCTAAAATAAACTAAATAACCAAGTCCATTTCATACAAATGCCGATATTTTCATTGGTACAATTTGTTCATGCACTATTTAGTCAGGCGTCAATGAAATGAAGGAGAAAGACATTGACAGGTACTCAAAATAAAGAAAACTGAGGTACATGATTTTGTCAGGTCTATATTACATCACCAAATGCTTAAAAAAGCGAACGGTGATTAATCGACCCTATGCAAGAGAAAGCTTACAATATCGAACTGTCAGAACAGCGATTTTTTTCCAGTGGCATTCACATCTCTCAGTACCGCCCCCGAGTAGGATATTCTATAAGAGAAATATTTATGTATTATACATAGCAATATATTTTTAAAAGAACATATTAATGTGTTTTTAACTTAAGAGCACATTTAACTAATTAATTCATTTAAGTTAATTGATTGTGATTAAGCAATTTAATTGTATATAAAAAAGGGGGGAAGTGTTTAAGGTTTTGTATCTGATAAAGTTCCGTTTGTATTGAGTGTGAATAAAGGGAACGAAAGTGCTTATAACCTTACTCTGCTTGGTGTCTGGTTCTTTTCAAGGAGAAGGTATCCTGTGACATTTTTTGTTGGATTATTTGCTTCATGTGTTTTACTATTGTGAGATTTCACTTATCCAGATTTTGTTTTTTTTTTTTTGCAATTATTATATCACCTGGATATGTTAGAATGGGAATTGTTAACTCTTCAGATGTTGTATACCACACCTCATTCATTTTGTAATTTATTTCACATACTATCACATTCATAACTAATGCAAAGAGAATACAACTCATTGGATATCCCTGTCTTGCACCACTCTTCATATGTACCTCTTGGCTTAATCAGTCCTTTACAGGTATTTTTATTTTATTGTTACTATATGATGACATACATAACTTCCTAACTTTCTCATTTACATTGCATTCTTTCATTACTGCCCATAAGATTTCATGTCCAGTTGTGTCAAATGCCTTATTAAGATCTCCTATCATTATATATCCTATTATATATATTATATATCCTATAATTCATTCTGTATTGTCTCCACAGAATTGTAAACTTACAGATTTATATACCAACAGTTTTATTAAAAAAAAAAAAAAAATATATATATATATATATATATATATATATATATATATATATGTATATATATATATATATATATATGTGTGTGTGTGTGTGTGTGTGTGTATATATATATATATATATATATATATATATATATATATATATTTATATATACATATTCACACACACACACACACATATATATATATATATATATATATATATATATATATATATATATATATATATATATATATACTACTAGAGCATCTTAATGCATATTTAGAATCTCTTGTGTGATTTATAGGTTATATTGTATACCTGTTTTTATTATGTGTATACATATTGTTCCTTGTGTGTATTCTGTTAATTGGAGCTTTTCTCCCTGGGCCTCCCCTGAAAAAGAACATGTGTCCAGTCGGACTTTCCCGGTAAATAAATGTAAAATAATAAATAAAATAAATTTTCACTTCTTCTTTTATATTCATAATATTATCCACAATTTATTTAACTATCATTAATAATTCTTGACAATCCTCCCCTTTATACTATATATGCTATCCTCCATAATATTTTCCATTTTAGTTTAAACATCTCATTTGTATTATTTTCATAAAGATTTTATAATCATTATTATTTAGTACCATTGGTCTCCAGTTTTTTAAATCTCTTCTATCTTCTTCCATATGAATTTAAGTGTTCTACTACATAATTCTTTATACATAAAACCTTCATTCAAAAATCTTTAAAAAACATTTTTCAGTTCCTTAATTTTTCAAACATTTCATACCCTATTCCATCTGGGCCTGTAGCCAAATCTATATTTACTTGCCCTAATACTTTATCTACCTCATTTTAAGAAATCTCCTTTTCCAATTCTTTATTCTCTTTTTTCTGTTAACTGTTTTACTTTCCATGTTTTTCACTACCTTCTTTTTTCTTTAAACATTTTTTGTACATATTGTACTGCACTATTCATAATTTTATCTTGAGTTCTTTCAATTTCTCCTTATATATTTTTATTTCTCTCATTACACTACCATCTTCCTTTATTAATCTGCTTAAGAAACTCAATACCTCTTCTATTTTTCCTTGTAAAAATGTATTTGCTTATATAGCATTTCTTGTATTTTTTCTTGATTTATTTCATATAATTATTTTTCTTTGTCAAAGTACTTTTTATCATTATGTTCTAAATCTCTCATTATGTGTCCTTTTATATTTTCTTTCCATATTTTTCTCACATCATATTGCCACTGTAAAAACATTTTTTATATTTTTCCATAAATATCATCCACCATTGAAGCCAATGTTTATAAAATGTTCTTATAGTAGTATGATATTTCCATAACTGCATTATTAATCTCTTTCCTTCTTTGTTCCATGCTTTCTCATTTATCCTTTTTATTCTTTTTCCTATTTTTATATATTCCTTATTTTCTTTTGTCTCTAGCCATATTGCAAAATTATCAGAAAATCCTGTTTCAACTAGCTCCCTTTCTATAACTAAACCTTCTGATACTACAAAATAATCTATTTCAGTTCGATGCATACCCCTTTTGTAAGTCTATGAATTTTTGCCCCAAAGTTTTAACTTAGCACATTTTATAACGTCTAGCATTTTTCTTATATTATTTCCTTTCTTTTTATGCTTGTCACTTAAATCACAGTTAAAGTCTCCTATCGTTACAATATTCATATTTATCACTATAGAGTTTAAAATCTGATGAAATAAGTTTTCCCTTTCTTTACAGTAAGTATAAGCATACAATGTTATAATTCTATATGCTTGTGCTTTCCATTTTAAATATACAATGGTTAATCTTCCCATTTTTGCTGAAGTTACAACTAATATCTTTATTGTATTTCTACAGAATATGGCTATTCCAGAACATCTTTTTCCCATATTCCAAATTATCTTTCCTCCCCATCATTTCTCTGTTTGTAATCTTTCTTCATTGGTTAAAATATTGTGTCTTCTAATATAAATACATCTACATCACATGTATTACACCACTGCAGAATTCTTATCTTTCTTACTATATTCTTAATGCTATTCACATTTACAGAAAGCACTCTAAAATTTTCATTTTGCCTTTTCCTTGGATACATGTATTCATTGTAAACCTAATCAATTTCCTTCCTAAAGATTAAAATCAAACACTGTAACTTGTGTTTCTGATTCAAACATGTTAACCATTATACCAAGCCCCAATTTTTAGCTGTATATATTTTTTCATTGATTTCCTTTCTTTTTCTTTTGTATTTATCCTTTTAAATTTTCCTTTTCTGTCTTTTACCTTTTTAACAATATAATTATTTTTTCCTTTTACTACCTCCCAGTTTATGTCTTCTTTGTCACTTATTTCAGAACCTTCTTCTATATCCTCTTTATCTTTTCTCATCTAATTTTCTTCTATTTTTTCTTCTATTCCATAATTTTTCATCTATTTTACTACTTCTAAAATGTCATCTGTTTGTTCATTTTTTTCTTTTTCATTACTGTTATTTTCAATTTTGCAATCGATCCATAAAGGTCCAATTTTGTTACATTCAATTCACATTTTTTTGTCTCGTGCCATTTCCCCACAAATATAACATTTTCTTTTGTTATAGTTACTTATCAAATGTCCTTCTTTTCCACAAAAAAACATGTTTTGGGTTGTCTCCAGTATTTTACAACACCCTTATTCCCCTCTAAATTTATAATGCTTGATATATGTATAATTTTTTTCCTTCTAATTTTAACATAATATTACAATCCCAGGCATCAGTCCACGAACCCCCTTTAATCAAAAGCTTTTGCAATGTCTAGTATTTCTTTGCATAAATCTTTCAAATGGCCTTTCAAAGCCTCTCTTTCTTCCTCTGTTCAACATTGTACATGAATCTTCTTTTTTGTTTCCTGTTAAATGCTTTTATCATACAAAGACTCCATGGGTTATTGTCTTTCTTTTTTCATATTCTCCAAGAAAAATTACTATTGAAAAAAACATCTCAGATATAATGTCACAAAATGTCTCTTTGCTAATAAGAATAAATGCTCCTACCTAATGTGCTTTTATACCCAGAGGAGCTATTAATTTGTCCCACAATTCATACTTGTCCATTTTTTTACTTTGAATCCTTAAACGTGCTTCCATTTTTCATTGTATTCTTCCTTCTTTTCTGCTACTCCACTTTTGCCTTCTTTTACTTTCTCTGCATATATTTTCTTTTCCATCTCACCACTATTCTTCAGGATTATCTCATTATAGTGCCCACAGGAAACAACTCCTTCATTTTCTGGCTCATTCTGCACCACTATTTCTTGAAGAAAATCATCCTGCAACCCTACTGACTAGATGGTTGTAATTACACCTCCATCATTTGCTGACTCATCTCCATCAAACAGGTTTCTTTGAAACATTTCCTCAGAATCCTGCACACATTCTCCGGTCTTGATATTTGCTTTCTCCTTCATATCTTTCATTACTCCATCATCTCCTTCTCTCTCCATCAGCCTCCTTATTTCTCCATTCCACCTCTGTGCCTAGAAAAGAAACAGGAAGTGCTCTTCCAAAATGGTTCCCACTCACAACAATGATAAGTAGGGGAAGTTCCCTGATGCTCTGGCAACATTTTCTCTTGTAGTAGAAATACCACCTTTGGTCTCTCCTGAAAAGAGCCCACAAGCCTAGTGGGACAAAACACAGTAAATAAATAAATAAAAATATATTATTCTACTGCAGCAACCCTTAAGACCATCAACATATCTTTCCATTTTGAATGGTAGGACTCTAGCATACTTAAAGGGTATCTTTTCTAACTGTAATTCCTGCGAGTAATAAGAGATATCTCAAACTCCTAAGTCTACCCAACCCTAGTAGATTAGCCCAAGTTACTTGTGGACATTTACCCTCCCATAGAAAATCTTACAATTGCTGCTTTAATCAAGGAATGAACCCCACTGGAGGTGCACTGATAAAGCCTACTTGTCATAAAAAACTTACAGTAAATAAGTATTTGGACAGCTTTAACTGTCTGAGCTATATCTAAAATTATACTTCATTTAAAAAATCATTTAAATTTACTGCTAGAGTTTCAGAAGTAGCATTAACAAACTTAACATAATAAATAGCATTAACAAATGTAACTAACTATATCCCCAGAAATAAGATAAGCATTGTTTTAAATGCCCTGAGGTGGAATAATTAACTGATACAGCCTTAGTCATCAAGGCAGTGATATTACAGCCAGATGCTGACACAAATAACTACAAGGTATCAAATAACAACCACAAATGATGTTGAAGTTCAGCCAAACTAATCAATATATCATCAGCAAACAATATCATGAGTCTAATCTCAGTTACAGTCTGATAGATGAATATGTACAGTAATGTTTCAAGATAAATGACAAATAACAGATGCAACACAAGCCACCAACCTTTAGTATCCCTAGACTATGCAAATGTTTCTAAGACTACAGCTGATATTTTGATCCTAGCTGAGAAACCACTATATTTTATTTTTTCAAGAGATTCCTGCATTCTAGTGACACAACCAGTCTAACACTTCAAAAAGGAAAAAAAAAACAAATCAGCCCAATCAAAGGCTTTTTCAGCATCACTACTTAAAATCATTGGAGTCTTTTGAATTTTGGACCTTCTGAACCAATATTTTAGTTATATTATGACATTTCTCCCAACTCCCCTTACACTAGAACAAATGTTCAGTTCTGGAATCACTTAAGTCACACATTTCACCAATAATACTATAAAAGTCTTATGATCATGATTTAACACTGATATGTGCCTAAAGGAAGGGGATATAGTAGGGTGCAGCCTTATTTGGGTGTAAGAATAACTACAGCCACTTGCCAAAACCTCAGCACATCCTTCTTCAGCAAAACTGCATTCAAATTTTGTACCCAAATCTCCAATATGCAATCTCCAATCAGTTTTCATTAATCAATGAGTACTTGATCAAATTCTGGGGCTTTATCAAAATTGCCAGATCCCTCACCATGGTCCTACATTCCTCAAGTGTAATAAGCCTTAGCAGATTTACTGCCTGACCTTCAGTTATAGTCAGCTTAGGCTAGCTGCTGAGAGGTGTCAACAGCAAGAATTGTTCATTCAAAACAATCTGGGATAGGTATTCCCCTTACCCCTTTGATCCCATGTGAGGATGGCACCAGTCCTTTATGATATCTCTGTCCATATAGCAGTGGATAATTATGTCCTGGTCATGGAGGTAATGTGATGTCAGCCACTGACACACTTTTCTGCAATGGAAAGGGAAACAGTTCACAACATCATGAATGATTTCCAAAGCAGCCACTAACATGTGCTTCCTGGCTAAAGTTGATGCTACTTCTAGTAACATAGTACAAGTGATGCTCCTGTTAATGGTAGTGTAAAGATACACTGACTGCTGTAGCTCATTCTGAAAATTTTGCACATTTCTAGATTGAGTTGCAGTATTTCAATTTGTCATTTGTATACATGGTAGCTCTCATTTTCATATTGACACTTATTTTCATGGGCATTCATTTGTAAGCGATGCATGTAGGTTACTTTTCCCAATAATATGATCATGCTACATATGTCTCTGAAACAACCATCTCTACATGTTGCTACTCACTGCACTATAGTACCTAATGCAGTGTGCACTATTTGCTCCTGAATACCTCCTCATATAACCATAAACCATGACAAATATGGCAATTGTCAAAGAAATATTAAATTCTAAAACATTCTATACCAGAAAAATAATTTTTAAAACATGAACTTCCTTGTAACTCCTATGTCTGTCTGTCTGTCTGTATACAGCACACTGTATGGCAATAACTACCAGTTGCTCTCCTGTTGTTGTTGCATAGAACTGTCATTACTGTAATTGGTATCCACCTGTAGTGCAGTGGCCTGTGTAGGCAGCAGAGGATAAGGTAGTTCTATTGATATCAAACCCTGGTGAAAGCTTTCTTATGGCTGCTATTGGGGTCAAATGCCAATAAAGACTTGGAAAGATTTTCATGTTTCATATTATTGGACTTAACACACTGTCAAATTACCCTTTTTGAAGGTTTAATGCCTCATGGATAACTATGTTATGGTCTCCAGGAACAGAAACATCTAAATATCAGACTTAACACTGCGGTGACTTTGTTTTTCTCTTTATTCCACTAATCTCTCATAGTTTTTGTTTAGTGGGTTACAACCAATGATCGTATGGGCCTCATCATCTAGAGCTTATCACCATATTTCAGTCTGTTCATGTCCAGCATCAGAGTATGGGGAACTATCCACTATGTAAAACAGCATGTAAAGAAGTGAGATACTTTCATATCAGGACCTCAGAGGATGAACAGTTTCCAGGCACTATCTGTCCATGAGTAACCACACTGCAAATATTAACATTTGCAAACATTGAATGACAACAGCTACAAAATCATATCACACTTGAAGGTACACAGCCAATATATCTATGCACTAACCTTATAGTACTTGTACATAAGGTAGTAATTTAAAGTGATTTAAAGTTCAAACAGGCACAATAGCACAACAGATGCTTGAGTAATCAGGTGTGGTCTGTATCAGACAGTTTGATAGGTACTATATTAATAGCAAAGGTCACAGGAGTAAGTGAAATGGCCCTTCAGGTGCCCTTTTTAAACATAATCTGGGCCCAAGAGTAAGGTTAAGTGTATGTGTTTGTGTGTGTGTGTATGTGTGTGTGTGTGTGTGTGTGTGTGTGTGTGTGTGTGTGTGTGTGTGTGTGTGTGTGTGTGTGTGTATATATATATATATATATATATATATATTATACTTAGCCTTGCTCTCGTAGTCCAGATTATGTGTAAACGGAGTTGTGAACAATGTTGGTATTAAAAGATGACTAATGTTGTTCTCTAAAGCTGAAAGTACCTGAATGAGTTGAATTAAGGATGTGTTTGCTTATAGGTCCATAGGTGTGTACTAGGCTAATGACCACTATGGCCTTTTTAAGCCTAGCCATGCATCCCAAATCCCTGACAAGTTCTGGTACCCTTGGCAAGTGTAAACAGGGGCTTGGGAGATGAAACGTTTGTAATCAGGGGCTTGGAAGATGAAACATTTACAGACTGCCTGTGTCCATTAGAGATATACGTGCCAAACCAGGGATTAGTTTCCTGTTCTCTATCCAATTGTCCAAGTTACACTTGATTTATTTAAGGAGCAACTTTACTTCACATGGATGAGGAGCCTGCTCCAGAGAAGAGTTACTCTCTGGGATACATACCTGTCTCAGCAGCAGGTCCTATTTATATCACAGGCAAGGATTAAGTCTTTAGAATGGGTAATTCTGGTGCTGTCTGTTTTGTGGATATGCAGGAGGTCCATCGGGGTGGGGGTCTGACAATGTCCTGTATGCCTGGCATATGTCTCGCCTCAACAGCCTGTAGGAGACAGAATACAGGGATAGGGCTTTTAGTTGGTCTGCAAAGGACATGCTACTTACACCCTACATTCTTTTAATGAGGAACCTCTTTGGACTTTCCGAATGTTGGATGTACCTACTTAGGTACATACCAAAGAAACCATTGCACTCAATGATAAGTCTGATGAATGCTCAATACAGTGGAACAATGACCTCTTTGGACCTAGATGCCATACCTTTGTCTGTAAGTTGCACAACATAGAATGATTTCCTCACCACTATAGACATGTGATAGTCAAAGGCTAGATTACTGTCTACATGTGTCTCCAAGTCCCTGACTACTGGGTCAGCTCTTAGGGAAGAGTTGTCAATATGATAGTTACAAGGGATAGATGATTTCCTGGAGGATACTGTTATGTATTTCTTGGCATTTAACTTTATTCTATGGCTCTGATGCATGTTATTTGCCTGTGTCAATCCTTCATTAGTATCAGTGGGGGATTCTCTGACTGCTCCTAATTTGCAACCATCTACAAATTTGGTCAGCCAGAGGCCCTTGACATTGGCCTTGACTTCAGAGAAGTAAATGCCAAAAAGGAGTGGTCCCAGGACTGATTCCTGATGGACTCTGCTTGTGACTGGCCTCTTTATAGATGTGAACACCCAATTTCTATCTTACTAAGTCATGTCTGTGAGCCAGCTGGCTATCCATCGAGTGACATAAGGGTTTATACATAACCTCTTGAGTTTGTCAACAATGCCTGAGTTGACTATTGTGTCAAATACCTTAGCCAGGTCAGTGTAGTCAGTGTGAACCATTTTGCCCTCATCCATTGCTTCGGTGAACTTCTCAAAGAAGTCCAGCAGGTTGAGTACGCAATGACCCACCCTTAATAAAACCAACTTGGGTTGGGTCCACTGTCTGGAGGTTTGCTAAGTCATTATTGATCATTTCCATGATAATTCTTTCCATGGCTTTGCATATGAGAATAGTGAGACTAGTGAGACTTATGGGTCTGTAGTTTCCATGGTCTGTAGATGGCCCACCTTTGTGCAGAGAGATGACTGTTGCTGTTCTCCATTCGTGAGGGACAGAGCCTGTTTGGAGGCTACAGTTAAATATCAATTCCAGAGGGCCTGACAGGTCATCTTTCACAATATTTAAAAGGCATCCTGAGATATCATCAGGGCCCATTGATGCAGTGTTCTTGGCCTTAGAGAGAGTACTGAGGACTTGTCCTCTAGTGATAGTAGGGGGAGTTATATTTGATGATATTTCCTGAGGTGAGGTTGAGGGGGAGGAAGAGAGAGAGAGAAAGAGAGAGAGAGAGGTAAAGAGCTGAATTTTTCTTCCATTAGGTTTGCTATACCTTCTGGCTCAGTATACATGGCTCCATTAACAATCTGCTCTGCACACACCTATGTATTGCCTTTGAGGTTGCACACATAGCTAAAGAATGCCTTGTGGTTGTCCTTGGCCTAGGAAGTCAAATTCACCTCAAATTTGGCTTTGGTATACTTTATTTGTCCTCTGAGTTGTTTGTTTAGTTTGATGAGAGTGCTTTTATCCTGCTGGGTGCTACACCTCCAACTTTTTGCCATGATTTAAATCCACCTGTTATACAGCTTATTAATGTTGTAATTCCACCAGGGTGGTTTGTTTTTTGAGTTAGTTCTGCACTTATTCCTAGTGGGTACAGCTGCCTCTGTGCAGCTATTAACATGCTTATACAGGGTTTCTTGAACAGTTATGCATAGGCAGCAGTTTTTTTCGGGGTTTATGGAGGCTTGAAATTTTGCCAGGTTATCACTTAATAGAAGGAAATTAGCTTTATGGTAGTTCCTGAACATTTTGTGGTTAGGCGGGGTTCCGGGTTTTATTTCTACTTCAAAGGAGACTGTTTTGTGGTCTGCCTTTACCAGAAAGGACATTGCACTAAGGGATGTGCAGCACCCTCCCACATTAGTGAGGACCAAATCCAATATATTTGTGCCCCTGGTCACTGTACTGACAATCTTGTCCAGGGAGTTTGTATTTATAAACTCCAGGAATCTCTGTGACTGCACATTTGCTGTCATGTATGATTTCCAGTTAATAGTGAGGTAATTAAAGTTGCCCATAAATATGGTATTAGGTTGGATGGTAAGTGTTTCCAGTAAGCTTAAATCCATGTTATAGGATTCCTGGGTCATAGAAAGGGACCTATAGCTTGCAAAGAAGTGGTATCAGATTTTGTCTGCAGTGATTTGAATGTAGAGAAGCTCAAGTGCATCATCCTGTTTGAGCAGCTATGACGTATATTTATTTTTGATGTAAATCAAGACACCTCCACCTTTAGTCCCTGTCTGTGTAGTAGCTGGTCTAAATGTGTGGAAGGCGTTATACCCTTGTACTGCTGGTGTGCTGTCCACAGCTTTAAACCATGTCTCAGGGACTGCACAGACATCAGCATTCTCTAGGGTGAGGAGAGCTTGTAGGGAGTGGAGCTTCTTGTATAGACTCCTACCTAGCATTGAGTAGTATCACCTTTATATTTTATTGGTTTTTGATTTGCTACATTGGAAGTACTTTCAGTTTGGCATTGCCTAAAAAGGCAGTATAGGGATGGACAATGTTTTAGCCAATATTCTACAGCCTAGAAGGGAGAGGTGCAGACTGTCCTGTTGACAAATACTGCACCCCTTAGAATGACACCAGAAATTAAGCCAAGTTAGTAATCTACTGTGGACTGATTAGAGTTGGCATTTTGGGGTGTTGGTTTAAGGTTGGCAGTATTTGTGGTGTTAGAGGTATAGGGTTTGCTAGGATCATTGACTAAGTTTTCTATACTTTGTATAAAGTATGTATTAAACATGTCTGCTACTTCCGATGGGGTTTTGTCTGCAGCTGGTGTAGGATTTTATTTTGTTCCTGGGGTAAGAAAAGTTGAAATAGTGAATCAGAACCTTTTAGGATTATTTTTGTGGTCAGATAATTGCTGAGAAAAATGTTGTTTCTTATCAGCAGTTACAAGTTTCTTTGTCTAGTTTCATAGTTACCTGTAATTTTGCAAGGAGAAATCATTTTTAATTGTTTGGAATTCTTTCCAGCCTGTGTCCCTTTTTTGAAAAGTTGTTTTGTGAGCCAGGGTTCTTGGTTGATGTTGGTTTGCTTTGTGCAGAGTGGGGCAAGGCTATTGAGGGTATCTAAGAATAGTTGGTGGAAATAGTTAACTGCTTCTTCTAGTGGTAGTGTCTTCAGCATTGTCCAATTTAAAGATTTTAGTATATTGAGAAAAAGATTTTGATTAAATTTGGATTGGTTGCGGGATGTTTTGCACTGCCGAGTTCTCGGTTGATGAATAGTTGTTCGATGGGTGTATACTAGTAAGTGGTCACTTAAAGTGTCTGGAAGGGTGCCTGAGCTGGGGTAGGTTTTAGTTTCAGTAACTAGGATCCAATCTAGAATGGAGTTTTGGTTACTACTTTTATGTGTTCTAGTTGGGGTTGTGATTAGTTGTGTGAAGCCTGATCATTTAAGACTGTTAGGGAGAAAGTTAGAGGTTAAGTCTTGCCAGATGATATTTACATCACCCATGATTATAGTTTCATTACATATGTTTTGGGACATCCAGGAAAGAATATTTTCTAGTGTAGACAGGTTTTGACCAGGTGTAATGTATAAGGCTATGATGGAGCTGCAGTTTAGCTTTAAGAAGGTAAAAAGGATTTTGGTGTTGTTAAATGTGGATGGGTAAATCAGAGCTGCATTGCCTGATCTTTTGTGGAGTCTTTCAGACCTTATAATGCTATATCCAGAAGGAAGTAGTTCCATATCTTGGATATTTGGTTTTAACCAAGTCTCAGTAATAGTGAGTATGTCAGGATTATATTATGTTAGCCATGAATGGAGATCTGTTTTTTTATTACACATGTTTCGTATGTTTAGTGTAGTTAAAAATAATGTGCTAGGGGAAGGTTTTATATTTTTTGAATGGTGGAAGGTCCTGGGTTTGGGTGAATATCTCCACATTGAGATAAGCCTGAGGTTATGGAATGGCAGCACATTGTAATTATTGGTAGCACGTTTGGTTTAATTTTTATTAGACTGTTATATTTACTTTTGCTGGAGTACTGTAAAATTCTATAATTTGTATGGTGGAGGATACTTAGGTGGAGTAGACTGTATGATATATCAGAGTAGCTTTTGTTTTCCTTGTGAAAGTTTCTACTGGTTGTTGCTGTGTGTATCATGGCTGTGATGTTTTAGTTATTTAGTGAGGTGGTTTGCATTTGCATAAAAAAAACTTAATTTCAGGCTGAGTAGGCCTGAATATAACTTTAGAATTTATCCATTTTTGACAAAGTTTGAGGGATGAGGGATAAGGGAGGAAGGGAGAAATGATAGGTGTTTGTAGAGATGAAGTAGTAGTATATGGTGGGGAGGCTAGTATGATATTGCTGTTTGAGTAATTAGATTAATTAGGAAGGGAGTTAGACAATAACGTAATACTTAATGTGAATGGTCGAGATGATAGACAGGGAGGGGTTTTGATAAGTATAAATATAATTGAAGAGGGGGTGGGTGGGAGTGGGGGTAGTCTAGGGGAGAAGGGTGAGCCTGAGTGTAGCAAGGGCAAATAGAGCATGTTGGATACTGGAACGGAGAAAGAGGCTAGCGCGAAACAATAAGTATGAAAATACAGGACAGCTAATGCAGGACTTAACGTTAACAGAGTTCAGGAAATTTTGATATTTCATATGTATGATTTAGGCAGTACCAATAAGTAAGAAAAGCCGAGGAAGAGTTTCCACTGTTACCTGATAGAATCAGTGAATAGGAAGAGCAGGAAGATGGTATTATAATGAATAAATAGGAAGAGAAAGGAATTGTTTTTGTGAGACAAAGAGTTAAGGGATGAGAGAGTAGGAAACTGAAATGTGTTCTGGTGATGCACAGGGTACCGATAAAGTAACAGCAAATGATGGCCAATAAAAACAAGCAAATTTTCAGACATATGAGTTTGAAAGTGGTGTTTGTGGCCACAGGTAATACAGTCACTTAGTGAGTTCCTTCCCGACATCTTGTTCTTCTCCTGGGGAAATTAGTAGATCTGCAGGTTAAGGTGCTGTTGGCTGCTAACCTTAGAATACCTAGGAAGAAAAGGAGGGAAGAAGGGAGACGTCAGTCTGCTAATCAGGTAACAGAGGAATTAAAAAGGTAGGATAGAGTTAGAAGAAGCAAGTGATAACTATAAGTAATACTTTACAATGAAGCTGTATTTGTTAACACACTAGTAGCCACATATATTGGTAACAGTGAGATATTAAGAGGGTAGGAAGCAGTAATAAGGGGAGGCAGTTAGCAATACATTGTTAAAAGAGTAGAGTCAGATAGTTCTGTAAAATATTAAGGAAGACAGTAAAGGAGTATAATCATTCAGTTATTACAGTATGGTTGTTATGAATTTGCCATTATTATCCTGAGACAAATTAATTATACATAGCTAGATCATGAGCATTAGCAGTTATACCAGCTTAATTATGCATGATAATAATTTGCAATTACGAAACATAATAAACCAAAACACTTTGAAGCTCAATGTAATAGAATGGCTACTTTTGCAGACTTTGGATATCTCAAAGCCTATCCTTGCAAACATAAGTTATTTAGCGTCATCAGCAAGAAAGCATAGTTGTTGCTATCTATGTGTTATTAAAGTAAAGCATACCATTGGTTTTAAGGTGGTCAAACTTTAAAACATAATCGAATGCAGACTATGAGCACTTTTAGTCAAGCAACATACATGTCTTCAGCATAGCACTATAACTGTCATTTTGCTCAAAAGTTAATTCAGTGCAACAGGTTAATGGTACCATAGAAATTATAGACTAAGGTTGCATGAGTTTGTTATATCAACTTTAAACATAACGTGATAAATCATACCTTTAACAAAGCTAACAAATTAAAACTGTGGCCGTACACCACCAGAATCAGCAACCAGGGATGGATAAACTGGGAAAAAAAGGAGCCAAACCCCATACCCTGAGTTTTAGATGGTGCAAGGCATGATGGGAGGGAGGACATTATGTGAGTCTAGGGAATGATCAGTTAAAAAAAATAGGAGAATGTAAAGTGTAGAACAAGGTATGAAAGTAGACACCGGAATGGAGAAAGGGGCTAGCGAGAAACAATCAGCATTCTGAGAGCTCCATGATGTCTCTCTTTATATAATCTAGGGAGGCATGTTTCAGGTCATTTACACCCACATAGACTATAACTGAGTCATACTGGTACTTGTGGTCCAATTACATTAGAGCATGTGTAATGTGGCAGATCCAGGCCCTGATAAGCAACTAACTGTGACTTTTGCCTTACTCATCCTGGTGAGAGGGGCATCAGTGTGTCTCACAATGCAGTCCCCAGTGACTGGAATAATGTTAGATTGTGTGGTAGCTTGCCTTATGAGGTAGAGGTAGAGGCTCCATGAGATGTGTCTGTATGTGTTGATATGAGTGTTATTTTGATGGAATGCATTTGGGGCTGCTGAGGGCATTTACTATGTCTATTTCATCTAGTAGGGCATTAGGGTTTAGGAAGTTTACATTTAAGTGTTTCCATATATATAGGTCTATGTGTCTTCTTTGTACTGTATAAGATGGGTGCAGCGAGTGTACTACTGAAAACCTGACTGACATTAGTAGTGCTTTTATGTGAGAGGTTTGCCTCTAGTGACATTGTGTAAATACATGTCTCACATACCTTATCAGTTTGAGAATTAGCTGGTTGTCAGTAAACCGGAGGAAATTTCTACATTGTCTCAGGATGCCCATATCCACCAAGCTGGTAATGAAGATAGTAGTAAGGTTCATATCCATGGCAACAGGTCCTTTTTTACTGATTAGACGATTGTGGTGAGAATATAAAGTAATATCAGGAGTATCTGGTTTGCAGCTCTGAGGCAGTGCTTGTCACTACAAACTAGTCGCCTTGTCTGCAAACAGGTATTGGTGAAATTTCAAGGGCATTTTTACAGGAAAAATGTCAACTCAAGGTGTATACATCTATACAGGGCACTGCCAAACACTCGAGGGTAAACTACTAAAGCAGATCCTGATGATTTATGGGTGAAGTATTTAGGCAGATATTCTGAAGTTATGTTAGACAGCAGATAATCAAGCAGTACTTAGAATGATGAATATTGAGAAGTTACATAATTGGCAATTATCTGGCTACTACTAGTGCTGGGATACACTGTTCCTTTGCTTCTTCTCTCATCATTGGTGACCAACCGTCCTGTCTAGAGTTGCCACCTTTTAACCAGGCCAAACTGGGACATGGGGGTGTGGCCATGGCATCACCACAGGAGTGGTGAAGGAGATGCAGTTATGGGTGCAACAGCTGGCTGGCTGCTGGAGTGACTGGCTGCTTGAGTGGCTAGCTGGCTGCCTGACTACTTGAGTGGCTAGCTGGTGCATAGGTGTGTACTAGGCTAATGGCCCTGGAGCCTTTACAACCCTAGCCCACAGAAGTGTCCTGGCATTGTGCCACCCAATGTTAGTTCCCAGTGCCTCTATCAAGTAGATCCACTGGAGTGATCCCTGGGGTGGACTTTCTATTTCCCATCCACTCATCAAGATTTCTCTTGAAGAGGACCAGTGAGGTGCTGTGCTTGACATGTATGGGAAGAATATTCCAGAGCATGGGCAGTCTCTGGGTTATGAACCTGTCCCTCCAGCATATTCTGTTGATTGTGGTAATGAGGTTGAGGTGTCTGGAGCATGTGGTATGGAGGGATTTGGACTTCTTTAGATGTACCATTTCTAACAGAGCTGGATAACACATGGCTTTGTAAGTCAATCAGAGATCGCCTCTTAGTAGATGATATGAGACAGAAAATAGCTGGAGTTCTTTTGAGTCTGTCCATGTAGGACATGTGTTTAAGGCTTAGGATCCTCTTTGTGAGGTACTTTTGTGGCCTCTCCAGCTGTTGCAGGTGTCTAGTGAGGTACATGCCAAATGGGGCATTATACTCTATGATTGGTCTAATGAGGGAAGAGTAGAGAGAAATGATGACCTCTTGCTTCCTGGATGCAAAACCCTTGGTAATGAGATGTGCCACATAGAAGGACTTTCTGACCACAGTGTCACTGTGATGGTCGAAGGAGAGGTTGCTATCAACCTGTGTCCCCAGATTTCTTATAATGCTGTCATTGTTCAGTGGGTTCCCATCAATGTGGTAATTAATGGGAAATTAGTTTTTTCCCAAAGGGGATGACTACACATTTTTTGGCATTAAGCTTAAGGCCATGGTTTTGACACCAGTCATTGGTCTCAATGAGGCCTTTCTGTAGGATGTCTGCATCACTTTGGGGGTTAACAATGGCTTCCAGCTTGTAGTCATCTGTGAACTTGGTCAGCCAGAGTCCCTCTATGTTGCCCTGGACTTCTGAGAAGTAGATGCCAAACAGGAGAGGACCCAGGAGCGATCCCTGTGGGACTCCACTCGTGACTAGTCGGCAGTCTGATTTGGAGTCCACTACTTTCACACTGTGGGTTCTATCTGTGAGCCAATTCACAACCCACCTAATGATATAGGGGCTGATGCCTACTTTTGTGAGTTTATCAATAATTCCTGAGTGAGCATTAGTATCAAAGGCCTTGGCCAGATCGAGGTAGGCTGTATGAACTGCCTTATCTTCATCCACAGCTCTGGTGACTGACTCAAAGAAGTCAACCAGGCTGAGCAGGCATGAGCTACCTTTCACAAAACCAAATTGCATGGGATCTAGAGTTTGGAGATTCCCTATATCCTTGTTAATTAGGTCCATGATGATGCCCTCCATAGCCTTACATATCAGACTTGTCAGGCTAATGGGATGATAATTTCCAGGGTCTGTAATCACTCCTCCTTTATGGAGAGGGATGACTGTAGCAGTGCGCCATTCGGTAGGGACAAAGCCTGAGGTGAGGCTGTGAGTGAACAGAGAACACAGATGTGGTGCCAGTTCACTTTGTAATTCATGTAGAACACAGCCAAGGATATTGTTGGGTCCCATGGAAGCTGTATTCTTGGCCTTGGACAATGCAACTTTAACCTGTACTTCAGTAATACTGGGTGCCTGGCATTCTTCCAGTATTGAGATTGGTCCTTTAGTGGGGGGAAGAGGGGTAAATTGGCACTGAATCTGTTGGCCAGTATGTTGGCAATATCTGTTGGCTCAGTACTGGAGTTAACATTGTGCAGTAACTCAAACCAAATCTGGGTATTGCCATGGAGATTCTTGATATAACTATAGAAGGCTTTGTGGCTGTTTTTAGTGTCTGCTGCAATTCTGCCTTCATAGCTGGCTTTGGAGGTTTTGATGAGGGATCCCAACTTTTTGTTAAGGCTGATAAGGAAATTTTTCCTGTCTTGGGACTTCATCTTTTTTGCAACAGTTTCCTCCTTCTGTTGTAGAAAACCAGATGGTGTCCCGGGCTGCGTCCTACATGAACTCAAAGAAGAGCTAAACCCAAACATAAAACTACTGTTCAATCTCAGCCTTACTACAGGATATGTGCCCAAAGAGTGGCGTACAGCAACAGTGGTCCCTCTCCATAAAGGTGGTGCCTCAACGGATCCTGGAAACTATCGCCCCATAAGCCTGACTAGCTTGGTCTGCAAAGCTATGGAAAAGATCATCATGGACCTCATAAATAAAGATATTGGGGACCTACAAACACTGGATCCTACCCAGTTCGGCTTTGTTAAGGGCAGATCCTGCCTCTTAAACCTGGTTGATTTCTTTGAAACAGTCACCAAGGCCATTGACGAGGGGAAGGTGGTCCACACAGCCTACCTGGACCTCGCAAAAGCCTTCGATACAATACCCCACTCGGGCATTATAGATAAGCTCACCAGCTTAAATATAAACCCCTATGTCACTAGATGGATTGCAAACTGGCTCAAGGACAGAATCCACATGGTTAGAATTGCTGGAGCCATGTCAGACTCCAAACCAGTTACAAGTGGTGTCCCACAAGGCTCAGTCCTGGGACCTCTCTTGTTTGGTATATATTTCTCGGAGGTACAGGCCAACATGGAAGGACTGTGGTTGACCAAGTTCGCAGATGACTGCAAACTGGGCGCCATAATCGACTCTCCAGCCGACACAAGCATCCTCCAAAAGGGCCTCATAGAAACAGACAACTGGTGCCAGAGCCATGGCCTCAAGCTAAATGCCAAAAGTGTATAGTCATCCCTTTGGCAAAAACAAAGTGCCCACAAATTACCACATAGGTGGAAATCCATTAAGTACAGAAGAAGTAATTAGGGACCTGGGGACCCAAGTTGATAGTAATCTCTCATTTGACAACCACGTGGCCAAAGTGGTTAGAAAAACATTTTATATAGCCCACCTAATCATGAAGGGATTCACATCTAGATCAGGGGAGGTCATCGTGCCTCTTTACTCATCCCTTATCAGGCCCATAATTGAGTACAATGCCCCTTTTGGGATGTACCTTACCAGACACCTGCAGCAACTGGAAAGACCCCAAAAGTACCTCACCAAGAGGATCAAAGGGCTCAAACAGATGCCATATGCTGCCCGGTTAAAGAAACTCCGGCTCTACTCAGTGGCATACCGCCTGTTCAGAGGCGATCTGTGCCTGACGTATAAAGCCATGTCCAACCCGGAATTAATGGACATGCTACACCTCAGAAAATCAAAATCCCATCGAGCTACGCGCTCGAGAGACTTGAACCTCAGCACTGAAATAAATAGGACATGCTGGAGGGACAGATTCATAACCCAGAGGCTCCCTTCACTCTGGAATAAAATCCCAGTCCAGGTTAGGCAGAGTCCCTCATTGACTCTCTTCAAGAGGAATCTTGATGAGTGGATGGGAGATCGTAGGTTTACCCCGGGTATCACTTCTGTGTCACTGTTAGACAGAGGCACAGTATACTAACCTCGAAAAAGGGCATAGCAAAATAAATTTAAAATGGGTGGCGAAAGCCAAACACATTCTGGCTAGGCTTATAAATGCCCTAGGGCAGATAGCCTAGTATGAACCTATGAACCTATGAACCTATAACAGAAGCAGGCCATCTCTGGCAAAGCATCGAGGTCTGTTAATCATGTCATCCCAAGCAGACATATACAACATTCCCTTAGAATGACACCGGAACCTTATCCAATTGGTGAAGTCGATCATTTTCTGTTTGTATTGTGGTATCATTCTGAGGGATGGTAGGATGCTGCTCAGGGCTAGGGTCATACCTGCCTGGGCCACATAATCCAAGAGTTCCACCATGTCTCTTTTCATGTAGTCCAGGGAGGTGCATCTCAGGTCATTCGCACCCACATGGACAATTACAGAGTCATACTTATACTTGTTATGGAGTGACCTGAGTGTATGTGTTATGTGGTTCTGGCACCTGATAGACAACTGACTGTTATCTTCTCTTTATTCAACCTAGTGAGTGGGACATCAGTGTGCCTCACTATTGTGTCACTTATGACTAGCGTATTGGGCAAGCTGTTTTGCCTTAGGGGCTTAGGTTGAGGGGCACACTGTGTAGGTGAGCTATGTGTCATGTGGTTTGTGCTGTGTTGTGGTGGTTGAGTGTGTTTCTGCCTTGGAGGTCTCTGCTGTTTGGATAGATTTCTATTGAGACCCTCCATGAAGGTGGACGTGTGGTTTGTGTTTTTATATGAGGGCTGTGATGGTGGGTGTTCTGGAGTGCTATATGTTCCATGTGATGTAGTGCAGGTGTTGACCTTCTCCTCTTGACCAGCTACTCTGGTTTTGGCTGGAGAGTACATGGCTTCAAATTTGGAGATATAAGTGCATCTCTCACAAGTCTGAGTCTTGGGAGGTAAGAGGAGAGGGTTGTCTGTGTACATGAGGCAGTTGCTACACTGCCTTAGAATGCCCAAGCTCACCAGGTTAATAGGAGAAAGCACAGGAAACTGACCTTTAGACATGCCAGGAGGGAACGTCATCATTACTGAGTACTGGATCTGTTTCCTTATAGGACGTTTAGTGCTGATAGCACTTATGTGTACTACAATAATTGCTACAAAAAGCCCAATGAAGTGCTAGGTAAATAAGTTCATCAAAATGCAAGAGAGAAGAGATCTAGTAAGATCTTAAGGAAAAAAAACTGAAGAGCAGATTTTCTGCTAATATACTTTAAATACAGTGTAAAATAGCACAACTGAGTGTGTAGCAATATTAAAGCAAATACAGTTAAAATAAATGCAGTTAAATAAAACAAATGACAAATCAAGTGCAGAAAGCAGTATAATCAGAAAAAAAAATCAATCTGGAGGCACTTAAAGTCTCTCTTTCTCCTTATTGTTGCTCTTGTAGTCTGCAGGATGCCAAAACAGGATTCGCGGAGCTTAAACAAGATCAAATCCATGCAAACACGGGCTTTTAAACCAGAAGGTTGAAAGGGATAGAAAACCTGCCCAAATAGCAAGTAAACTGCAATTTCAGTGCCAGAAACAACTCCTCTTGTGGTAGATAGGCTACCTAGTGCTTACCACTCCCACTGATAAGCTGGAAGGCTTCCTTCTAACACAGAAAGGTCTGGGGAACCCAGAAACTTACAAAACAGTCCCAGATACAGCAAATCTGTATCTGGGCTATGCTAGTAACAAGAAAGGTGGAAAACAAGCTTAGAACTTTTTTTTTTGCAGAAAATCACAGTTAACTTCTAGCTGAAATACCTCAAAAAGGGTTTAAAACCATGTAGCTGAAGTTCTGGATGCTGCAGACCTGTATTTAGACTATGTTACTCAATGTTAAGGTTAAGAACTCAGTAAGAAAAAAACTCACATTGAAGCACAGATTAATCACTTATAGTCAAAAGAATAGCACTTGCAGTATAAAAATACAGTTAAACAGCAACAGAATGCAGTAAAATGCAGTTAAGCAGTAATGAATTGCAGTAGATAGCAATAAAATATAACTTTAATCAGTAGATTGCTTTGAAACAATAGGTCACAAATCACAACAGTAACAGCACTAATAAAGCAGCGATTCAGTAGAATACTGTCATCAATTTAGTGAGGCTACCAACAAGCAGTAATAAATATGGCAAATAGCAAAATTAAGTAGAAAGAGGTACAGTTTTGTTTTAGTAGAAAGTGAAGAGACAGAAGATAATGAGATAATTCAAGGTTCAGAAGATAAAGGGGTGGGCCTTTACTAAAGTTCTCACTATAAAGAGTAGAATGAGCTGATGTAATGTAATTGGGGGAGTGTCCAGTATCAACTTTATACCAGAGGTAGACAACTCAAAGCCACAAAGATTTAAGACCACCACCACCACCACAACAACTGGGTGGGTGGGTGGGTGTGAAAAAAAAAGTTGTACAGATTACAGGGATATGTAGTAAACCAGAAGTGTAGAAGACAATTGAAAACAAACACTTATCATTTTTCAATATCACAGCAGGGCAGAAGGCCAGTGTCTCTGTAGCTTTGAACAGCTTGAGCAAACAAGTATTTCTGGTTTAAAACACTGGCTATTAAAGGCAGAGACACAGAAACCACCCCAATTATCCAATCAAAAATAACAGTTTTTCAGGAATGCTTTTAGCTAGATTAAACCAGATTGATTTACCTCCTGCCACAAAAAACAAACAAAAAAAAAAAAAAAACAGCTAGGCCTTTCTAGACAAAAGATTTCACTACAAGCTAGAAGGGTCACAAACAGGAACAGGTATTTGGCTCTATCAGACAACAACAAGGGGACTAAAAATAGTTGCACCAATTGCAAAAACAGTTGTACCAATTACAGAGATATGTAGTAAAACAGAAGTGCAGAAGACAATTGAAAATAAACACATATTTTTCCAATATCACAGTAGGGTGGAAGGCCGGTCTCTCTGCAGCTTTCAGCTGGTAGAAGGCTGACTGTCTGCTGGAGTGGGTAGCTGGTTGGTGGGAAGCTGGCTAGCTGGTTGGTAGGAAGCTGGTGAGCTGGCTGTTTGGCTGCTGGAGTGGTTAGCTTGCTGGCAAGCTGCTAGAGTAGCTAGCTGGCTGGCTGACTGCTAGAGTGACTAGTTGGTTGGCTGGAAGCTGGCTAGCCGGCTGGTTGGCTGATGGAGTGGTTAGCTTGCTGGCTAGCTGCTAGAGTGGCTAGCTGGCTGTTGGACTGCTGGAGTGGCTAGTTGGTTGGCAAGAAGCTGGCTAGCTGGCTGGTTGGTTGCTGGAGTGGTTAGCATGCTGGCTAGCTGCTAGAGTGGCTAGCTGGCTGGCTAACTGCTGGTGTGGCTAGCTTGCTGGATGACTGCTGGAGTGGCTAGCTTGGTGGAAGGCTGGCTGACTGCTGATGTGGCTAGCTGTTTGGCATGAATGGCTAGCTGAATGGATGAATGGCTGGACTGATGGATTAATGGCTGGATGGATGGATGGATGGATGGATGGATGGATGGATGAATTGATGGCTGGATGAATTGATGGCTGGCTTGATAACTGTTTAGATAGAGGAATGAATGGATGGCTGGATGGATGGATAACTGACTGGATGGATGAATGAATAGCTGGCTGGCTGGATGAGTGGCTGGCTGGCTGGCTAGCTTGCTGGATGAATTGATGGCTGAATTGATGGCTGGCTGGCTGGCTGGATAACTGGCTAGATGGAGGAATGAATGGATGGCTGGCTGGATGAATGGATGGATGGCTGGTTGAATGAATCGCTGGCTGGATAGATGGATGGATGGATGGATGGATGGATGGATGGATGGATGGATGGATGGATGGATTGATGGCTGGCTCAATAACTGGCTAGATGGATGGATGGATGGATGGATGGATGGATGGATGGATGGATGGATGGATGAATTGATGGCTGGCTGGATAACTGGCTAGATAGAGGAATGAATGGATGGCTGGATGGCTGGATGGATGGATGGATGGATGGATGGATGGATGGATGGATGGATGGATGGATGAATAGCTGGCTAGCTGGATGAGTGGCTGGCTGGCTATCTTGCTGGCTGGATTGATGGCTGGCTGGCTGGCTGAATAACTGGCTAGGTGGAGGAATGAATGGATGGTTGGCTGGATGGATGGCTGGATGGATGAATCACTGGCTGGATATATGGATGGATGGATGGATGGATGGATGGATGGATGGATGGATGGATGGATGGATAACTGACTGGATGGATGAATGAATGGCTGGCTGGCTGGCTGCCTCTGCTGTTAGAAAGAAGAAAAAAAATCTTGGTCTTTCTATAGTGGCTGTAGACGTGCTAAAAACAAACCACTCTACAGTCAAGATCTTTGTAGGGCTCTTCCTGCCCCAATCCCCATCCCCTTCATGAACTGCTGCCAGTTGCTACATGATTTAAAGCACCTGGACCTAACAGGGAATAGTTCTGCCTGCAGGTCTGAGTTGATGACATAACTGAATTGCCGTGGAAAAAAACATACGTAATTGCGGATTTTCCATGGTGATTTAGTGCCATTGAAAAGAGGGACTTTTCAAATCCCACTATTTTGCACAGCAGGCAATAGGATGAGGCAGCTCAAACCATGAGTGTCCCACTGATAACGGGACGGGTGTCATCCTTAGTCTTGTCCCATATCATGCAGAGGTCTATAGGTTTGTTTTTTCTTTTTCCTGGTAGATGCCTTGAATAGCAATCAGACCAATCAGGAACATCCCACACAGACACTCACTGCCCAGTCAGAGACAGTTAGGAATCAATGTCCTCTGTTCCTTCTCTCATGAGATGCAAAACAGTAGCAGAAATGTCAAGCTGGCACCAGTGAAGCAATTATCAGGCTTTCTGGTGATCAGCAGTCTCCAGAAAATAACATCCCTATGCTCTTTTTCTTGCCAGAATTAAAGCAGAAACATTAATCCCAAGATGACTACTGAGAGACAGAATGTTAGTTCTCCAATAACTGGTGGTCTTAGACTAGCTGTTGCAGATTTTAAAGGTAAGATGGAAAAATGGTTTAATATCCTAGGGGTTAGTCTGCATTAAGCAGTTAGATATGAAAGAGGTGGGTAACTCAAGCTTTAGCCATCTAAGGAGAGGGACATTAATTTTAAAAAAGCAAGACAGATTGGATGGGGGTGGGCACTTAGTATTCTGGCTCTATGGAATACACGGAGATGGGCAATACATTTATATAACTGAAGGGAAGTGACTTCACAAAATGAAAATGTTGTGCTTACTGACAATAGTTGATGAAAGAGGAGAGGGATGGAAATACGTGGTCAAATTAACATAAGGGACAGTCAAATATAGAGACAGTAGACAGTTGAGTTTAAAAACACAACAGTACCAGGGTAAAAGGGTAGGGAAACATTAATTTCTGTGTGACTCACAAGAGGCACAGCTCTGGTCTCTTTCCTAGTTTAAATATGCAATTGAAAGTAGAATACAATTAAAAACATAGTGCAATGAAAATACACCACAATATACAACATAGAAGAAGACAATGAAACAATAGAGATTACAAGAAACCAATGTAAGAAAAACAAATTAACCTTTCCCTCACAGCAGTCTATGGCAGAGTTTGAATGAGCTTTTCCACTAAAGCCTCAAAATATTTTATTTTACCCCTTAAATACAAAGTTTAATAACTAGCTCCTACTTCATTTCACCAGTAATTAACCTTGACCAGTTTTAATTTTTGTGTGACTCACAAGAGGCACAGCTCTGGTTTCTTTTCTAGTTTAAACTGGAAATTGAAAACAGAATACAATTAAAACACAGTGTAATGGAAATATACCACAATATACAAAATAAAAGAAGGTAATGTAAAATTACAAATTATAAGAAAACAATATAAGAAAAACATACTAACCTTTTCCTCACAGCAGTTGATGGCAGAGTCTGAGTGAGCTTTTGCAGTAAAGCCTTGAAATGTTTTATTTTACCTCTTAACTCATTACATCTGACTGACACCTGTAGGTGCATCTGCAGTTAACTACTACTGAGGTCTCTAGGCATCAAACATTGTTTATTCATATTTGTATCAATAATTTCAAAGCCATGCTATGCACACGGTTTTAAAATATTTCAACTTAAAGGTTAAACAATGGCAAACTCAACTGCATTAATATTTGACCTCTATATAGTGCAGATAAATAGATATTGTTGTTTGTGTGATACTAATTTATATAGATATAATTTTCAATTTTTTCTAAATATCTCAGCAACCAAGTAAAACAGACAGAGCTCCTTGGCCTCATAGGAATGCTCTCATCCAGATGAATAAAATCCTGCTAACAGTATGTGTGTAATTTGAGTGGCTGCTGAGATATTATAAGTTGTTTATAAAACATTACAAATGTAATAGTTACTGTGTTTACTGTGACATATAAAATTTGGTGTAAAACCTAGAATCAAAAGAATACTACTACTATAAAAATAGCTTGCGCTGAAGAGTTTGCCATTTACACTTCTTTCATAACACCTGCGGCTCCAGCGATATGAACATTTGTTTGAAATGTGGGGACATAATTTGATTCTGTCAAAAGGCTTATTGGAAGTTACAGTGCAAATTTTCTGAGCTCCATTGGAACGAATGAGTTAAATACAAGGTTTAGTTCCTAGTTCCTCCCTCATTTCACAGGTAATTAAGCTTAACTGGCCTGTTCTAATCTCTGTGTGACTCACAAGAGTGGTCTACTTCATAAGATCGAAAGACTAAAATCCCAAAACCCAAAAAACCGAGACCATAGTGTAGAACTCTCATATGACTGAAAGTCCACAATACCAACTTTTATCATCCTGAAAACTCAAAAAAATGATGTAGATAGTGCCAAAATGTGCAAACATAACATTAGTTATTTATTAAAACATAAACTCACTATAAGCTCAATACCAACTCTACCCTAAATTCCACCCACCAACCAATGCCCATGGACTTATAAAAAATTCCCAATAAATATTCATGAAGATATCTGCACCACCCATATGAATATTCCCCAAGTTAGTTGTAACATTTTTTTTTTTTACATTTTGCAGGGCCCCCCTCCTATGGGGGGGCTGCACCTCACATACACCCTGCAAATTAAATATACCAACTCTGAGATCACACTACAGAGCAGAAATGAGCAAATTTCCTGTTCTGCTCAGCTGGAGGGGAATGTCAATCACACAATATATGCCCACTCGTACACAGACCGACCGTGGAGACAATGTTCTAATACAATAGTGGTACATTGACCTCCCTCCACCAGAGCAGGATATTAAAATAAACAAAAGGATTCTAAACAGTTCTTACCAGAAGATAAATATATACATCAATGATCAACCCTTGATGGCCTTCTTCTAACCTTACACTAAGGTAAACATTTACAACATTATCAGACACGTGGCATGAAATGCTCGCCAGTCTTTTTTTCCTACTTAGGACATAGTCAGTATTCTACACATTGGCAACTTCAATTTCTGTATTATAACATTCGGCATTTTGAACTTTCAGGTTTATAAAAGTCAGTATTGTGGACTTTCAATCATATGAAATTTCGACATTTAGTCTTGGTATTCTGGTTTTCGGGATTTTAGTATTTAGATCTTGAGAGGGAGACCCCATAAGAGACATAGCTCTGGTTTCTTTCCTAGTTTATATATGCAAGTGAAGACATAATACAAATTTACTAGCTTATCTGGTTTTTGCCCTGAAGGAGAAGATAGTAGTGGATTGCTAGTGATTCAGTAAATAAGATTTGAGACTTTAGGAATAGGGATCATGGTGATAGCCTTTAAATCATTAGGAATAATGCCAGTTCTGATGACAAGCTTAAATATAAATAGAACATAATGTGAAAGATAACAAAGGTCTTTCTGAATAATTAAGGGTGTAAAGAGTTACAATTTGTGCATTTGAATAAGAGACAATAGAGAGGAGTTTGCAAATCAGACCAGTCCTAGGATTCAAAGAAATGCACACTTCTTGTGCTAAATGCCCAGCTTGGGTTGGCCAATTAGCATGCTGGCTAGAAAATGAGATTCAGATACAGGTATGGCCACAGTAAGAAAGACCTCATTATCATCTTCTCATCATACCTCTGACTTGAAGACTAATGCTGTCAGACCTGACTGCCATACACTTGCATGCACAATCTAATACACATCCAGACTCCCAATTCCCTACCTACCTCCCCACCCCCTGTGCGAACACCCAGGCAAACACATGTATACACACACACATATATTTACACAGCCTTATTCATGTCCCTTTGGACAAAAACACACACACAGACACATACAGACACACACTTGTCCACATACATACCCAGAAACTAATGCCCCCACCCCCATGTCTTCACTGAAATTAACTGCACTGAGTGCATACTTCTCAACTGTCCAGATTTTTGCAGAATGTCAAGATTTTTGCCCCATTTTGGTTTATTCCTCATAAAAGTTGCGGTTTTCTGGCAAATAACTGAGGACTGAGCTCAATAAATAATGACAGATATTTCTATTTCAGGCTTCATAACCTTTAGAAAATGTGTGTTAATGCAAAACTGTTATTCTAGCAACTTTCTAAGTTTATAAGAGCAACATTTTCTATACTCCTGTTTTTGGGCCTTTGTCCCCCCATTACTTTTGGCTCTGTCTAGATTTCTTGCACTAAGAGGTTGAGAAGTATGACTGAGTGTACTCCCTTAGGAGTGAATGAGTAACCACCATGTTTTTAAGGCAGTTACATTTTCCTCTTAAAATAAAATATTATCACTTGGCAGATCAAACTGGCAGCTACAAACATTTCTAGGAGACCACATGGCTAATTAGTAACAGTTGTTACTATGCAGTTTTGTCCACAAGGCCGCTCTCCATACTGAAGCTCCATTGAGGGGTGAACCTCAGTAGTAGAGCAGTCTCAGAAATAGGAGGGTTTAGCTTGATGTAGATACCTTCAGAGCTAAGGCTTCTGCCTCATACTAAGTCCTATTGAATCCCAAGGCAAGTTTGAGTAGAAAGATTAAAAGTTAAAATAGTAGGTTTCAGCAGACTTTTATTGAGTGAATATTAAGGTAGCGGTACAAAAGTTTTATTGTGAGTGGAAATACTGAATGTTGTAAAAGGAATAGGAAGAGGACCAAAAAACATTTTTCTCTCTCCAAGTTCAGGCAAAAATAAATAAAGGCCTTCTGCTTTAAACCATAATAAATCACTTACTACAAATACAACTGTATGCTGTACCAAGCAATTTGCTTCTAGTTGCAATACTACCCACTAAGCCCTTCAGCACCTCAGCCATGACAGGAATTACAATATTGTTATTCATTTTGAACCCTAACACTTTGTGCCCAGGTGGCTGTCCTCTTAGTCCCACCCCAGTTATGCTTATTGAGAAAGTGGTTATAGAAGTGGGAGGACGGGAGAGTAGATAGCAGTAATGTGCAGCTTAATGCTAGAACTACATGTGACTAGGAATACAACCTAATTAGAGTTTGTGTGCATGTAGAAGGAAAAAGCAATGAGCGAGACTCGAAAAGAGTTCTAGACAGAATAAGGGTGCTTTAACTGGTTTTCTGTCTACAGAATGGTTATTGCAGACAGAAGAAAGAAGAAAGCTATTAGTCTTGCACCATGTTTTCATAATAGTTAAGATATCTGGAGTTTACAAATCTGGGATTCTGATAATTTGGTAATTCAAATCTGTTATTAATACCACATTTATATTAGTGATAGTGATGCACTTATGAAAATGATTAGTGGAGGTGTAAGTCAGTGGAGTGTCAGAAGTAAAGGAGAACTAGAATTGAGTTCTGTGTCATCAGAGGGTAGGAAATGTTGCAAAAAAGGAAAGGGGGCAGATGAAGCTGTGAATGAGTTTCTGAACATCAGTTGAAAAGGCTTGATAAGAGACAACAGATGAGAAACTGTAGATGACTGTGTGATGATGTGAGGTATTGCCAGCTATGCCAGAGGAAGTAGGGCAATGGATGTGTAACATATGCCAGCACAGCTAGCTGGAGTTTTGTAAAGAATTATATGTCATTTGTATATCAAACTGATTTGTACAGATGCTTGTGTTGAAAAATATATTTGTAAAGTTGCTTATGTTAAAAATGTACTAACAGTGGGTCTTGACTGTATTGCAACTGAATCAAATGTATATGTTTTAACAGAGGATACTGGAAGAGAAGAGGTTAATTTCAGTCTAGCTAACTTTGAAAAATAGTTTGAAATTAAATTACCTGGTAGACCATAAAGAGCAGCCAGAGACAAAATGTCTGTTAAAACAAGGACTAGGTATCCTTGTTGTAATGTTCATAGCAGTGAACTAATTGCTGGAAGGGTGGAAGTTTGAAATAGTTTTATGACTTTCGGAAGCTGCAACAGATCTTAGCAAAGCTCTAGGTGTGTAAAGCAACACATCTGTGCTAAATCCGGGTAGCATGGGAACCGGAACTTAGATGACCAGATGTATGTGATGTCATTCTGTAATCCCTAACTGAAGTGGTGTTTTATTAGATGAGACAGAAGTCTCATTGCACTCTGTTTTTGAAACGTGACATAGAAGTATCCCTCACCTACTCCATCTTGCCTTGCAACAGTAAGTGACCAGGGAACAGTAATTCTTTAGATCGATCAGGAAAATATAGTGAGATTAGTTAAGTAATGTTTTTCTACACACACACACACACACACACACACACACACACACACACACACACACACACACACACACACACACATACACACAGCAGTCTGTTCTATGGCAGAATCTATTTTAATGAGCTTTCTCAGAATATCAAGACTGATAGTGTGGAACATAACACTTGGGTACTAGAAATAAGGTTTGCTGTTGCTTTGCAGAACAAACCATATCTAGGTACAATGGACTGAATTTCACTTTTTCATCAAAACAAAAGCTTATTAATTTTGTTGTGTCTATCATTTCATATCTTAATAAAGTATTTTAGATACAGAATCATACCTGTTTGAAACTGAGGGAAAGTTTTAAAAAAGTTTTTGGCTCAGACTTAAGAGATTGTTTGATATTTTCCATTTTTAATGCACAAATACCCAAACATGGACCATAAAGCATAACAATCAGCAGCTGGAATCCCTAATCTGAACTAGTGTGCCCTTGTTTTCTTTAATTATGGAAGTAAACCAGCTTATCTCTAAAGTACACTTAAAAGCACTGTCGAGTTTGTTCTGTACATCCTTTTTCATACCTCTCAATGTTAACTTTATAAGCAACTGGGCTGGTTTCCCCTTCCGGGAGAGAAGTGACACGCAGTAGTATAAAGTTTAACCTCATACTAGAGACTGTGGTCAGTAGAACCTACACATTAATCATGACATTTACCAGGAGTGAAAGCCATAATTAGCAAAGCTAGTGTCACAGATAGTCATTTTATATGCATGTGCTGTTTTAGATATGTTTTGCTTTGTCTTTGCTGCTGAATAGAATAAAGGTATCAGAAGAATTTGTTATCTGGGTAAGACTGCTGGACACACAGTCCCTTTTCAGAGGCAACCCAAGAGCAGTATCTGGTTGATTGACTTGGTCATTCACTCAATGGGCAAATGGAAGTTATAGGAATAAATCACAGGACTTCCATTATGTCTAGCAGCACACAAACGTAAACATTTGCCTCAATCTGCCAGACATTGCATAGCTGTGTTTGCTAATGGGTTCACTACTAAATCTCGAATTATGAAATCTGGAGACTCTGAAACCCAAAGACCATAATCTTGAGATTCTGTAATATCGAAATTAAAAAAAAAAAAAAAAAAAAAGAAAAAATTAACATTTAGAAGGTATATGCTGTACCACCTGCACTTAAATATACAACTCCAAGATCGCACTACAGTAGAGTGAATGGCAACATTTCTGTTCTGCTCTGCACGGCACTATTTTGACATTCACTTCACTGTGGTGTGATCTTGGAGTTGGTATATTTAAGTTGCAGGGGTTGTGGGGGGTGCAGGAGGGCTTGCCCCCCTCTGCATATGCTTTAAAAAAATTGTTTTTTTTCATTTCGATATTACGAAATCTCAAGATTCTGGTCTTCGGGCTTCAGAGTCTCAAGATGCCATAATTCAAGATTTAGTAGTGAACCAGTTTGCTAATATGAGTTTCCTACTTTCAAGACATTTGACCTTTTCCCATAGCTGTGTAATGGCAGTCTAAGTATATTTAAGTAAGGTGGTGAAGGAAGCCCCCATACATGGAAGTAGTGTCTTTTTTTCTTTACTATTTTCTTTGATGAAGGCTCATTTTGTGTGTGTGTGTGTGTGTGTGTGTGTGTGTGTGTGTGTGTGTGTGTGTGTGTGTGTGTGTGTGTGTGTGTGTGTGTGTGTGTGTGTGTGTGTGTTGGAATGTTTTGGGTTTCATTGTTTCATTATTTGTGCTGACATAAATCTGTGACTTGGCCCTTGACACCTGAGTCTGTGGCTAAACATCAAGACACTTTTCACTGGAGCTTATTTATTCTATTGAATAAAAGAAGTCAATGACACATACCATTAACTGGAACAAAAAGTTGTAAACCATGTTTGTTCAGAACGGCAGTCTCCACCACATAAATTCCTTTGTCCCTCCCCCACCCCACCCCCAACACACACTATGTATCTCCAAATACAGTAACTGTATGAAACTTTATTACCTCTAATTTTATGTGAAAGAGTAGTACACACTCAACTCATGGATTACCTCCTTTTACATAATCTTCTATCCCACACCCAGCATGGTTTTCGTCCTGCTCATAGCACCACAATAGCCCTACTGTCCTTTACTAACATAGTTAATCAATACAGAATCAATGCCCAGTTTGTATCAGCCTTATTCCTTGACCTATCAAAGGACTTTGACATGGTCAACCGCAAGAGGCTCATTAGCATGCTTTCCTCCTTTAATCTTAGCCATACTGCTATTACATGGTTCCAAAGCTACTTATCCAACCAGCAACAAGCAGTCTGATGGCAAGAATCTCTCTCACACCTCTTCCCAGTCACTGTAGGGGTCCCTCAAGGTTCCATCCTTGGACCCCTACTATTCTCCCTCTGTACCAACTAGCTTCCCTCTGCCACCCTACATGCCACCATAATCCAATACGCAGACGACTCAAACTGATCTGTTCAGTCTCCTCCCTCAACATCCTTCAAACCATAACCCAAGACTCCTTCCTGTCTGTAGAAACCTGGCTAACCAACTCACAGCTTATATTAAATCACAATAAAACTAATCTCCTCCTTTTCTGTCCCACTAGGACTACCTCGCCCTCCCCAAGCTTCCACATTTACTCCAAAAACAAAACCTTGATTACTCCAACTAACCATACCAAACTGTTAGGGGTCATAATCGACAATAACCTAAAATTTGACATACATATTGATTAAACCATCAAAAAAGTACATAAAAAAGAGAACCCACTTGCTTTCAACACTCCTTTATGCATCCCCAGTGCTATCCAACCTCCGTAAAACTAACCTTGCTAAACTGGAAATTTGTTATAATAAAATCTCTAAATTTGCCACCAACACATCCTACAAGTCATATCATTGCTTATCCCTCAAGCAGCTCAATTGGCTCATACTACATTACTACATCTTGATCAATTAACCTTAGTCCATAATCTTCTCTTCCAACCAAATAAGACCCCAGCCCTCAAAGACCTCATTCAGCCTTACTCAGCGTTAAGATCTGTCCACTCTAACAATAAACTTCCACTACAGGTTACAAAAGCAAAAAACTCATTAAGAGAATCACTTTTTTCCAACTACACGTCTAGGCTCTGAAATGCCCTACCAAACTCAATAGTGACCATTCCCTCATCTAAACAATTTAAAACACTCCTAAAAACGCACCTTGCAAATTCCTGACTCTTCCTCTGTAGCCCCCCAGGATAGGCCATTTCACATACCACTCTGTTCTTCCATCACTACTTCTAACCTTGCTTAATGGATTTATAACCAAATCTTATAGCTAACAGCTGAATGCTCATCACACATTATTGATAATTATGTACATTTATCAACTGCCAAGTCAGATATTTCCTCATATCCATTAATACTTTGTATATAACTATATGATCAACTTGGCGTTATATCTATAGTTGCAATGTCTAACAATGTTTTATTCTCCTTGTTATTTTTATTACTATAAGTTCTATTTGATGTTATATATTTATATTTATAGTAGCTATGTCTAACACTGCTGTCTTGTCTTTGTTAATATGAATTACTTCTCTCTTTTGTTAATACATTATACTTTTCATTTTACTGTGTAATTTTATGACTTGGAGCTTATCTCCCCGGGCCTCCACTGAAAAAGAACACATGTCCAGCTGGATTATTCCGGTAAAGAAATGTAAAAAAATATAAAATAAATAAATAAATAAAATGTAATTTCACTTTAATTTGAGTAGTTTTCAACAATACATGAGAACAATTAAAAACTTACAATAGTTCCAGTTTTGTCAAAAACATACTCAATGAACAGCATGTAAAAATGCAGAATAATATGCACAGTCATGCAGGAAGCAGCACAAATGTTTCTGATATAAACTCAGTGCTTCTGATGTTGTTGTAAGTTAATGAAAAGCAGCTAAATAAAACTGCACAAATGTCGGTTGAGCCAATGTTACCTCCAGTATTTCTTCAAGACAGTTCCCAGAACATTCCAGAAATGCAAAAGGCCCTGATAGCATTAGCAAATGTAATAATAAGAAAATAGTTCCGAGTTCCTCAATGAGAGTTATGAAGAAGAGGAATCAAACTACTGCAATTTATAAAGCTTTATGACATACTTACTGTTCTTTTTACTGGACTAGGTTTTTTTTTACTACAATAATAGCACATTAAGATTTCACTCGCTGCAATACCAGTTATGTGTGTACCAAGACAAGTTCCTATATTTTTTATAAGCATAGCTAAGCAGGAATTGCAGTTTATGAAAGGCTCCATTATAATTTGATAAGCATGTTGAACCAAATCAGTGGATCATTTTCATGGTTAAGTCATTTAGCATGTCAAGATTAGAATAAGACCAACTCCTCAAGTTTTTTTCTGTATCTATGTTCTTGTTGGAGTTTTTCTCCCTGGTCCTCCAATGAAAATGGGCTCTTTTAAGCCCAGTGGACTTTCCTGGTAAACAAATGCAATAAATAAAACAGTTGGATCACAAACTGAACACTGTCTGCTTTAAACAGCTGTAAAGTTTTTTTATAACAATGTCTAATGCTAAATTATGTTTAGGGCTAGATGATAATCAAGAGTTTTGGCAAATTAAATTGTATGAAGGTAGCTCCAAGCTTGGGTTACCTCTTGGTATATCTACAGTCCTGGAAGTATCCCAAAGAGTTGTAGTTGAAACAGATGAAAGCTTGGAAGTTGTAGCTAATATAATAGATGATTTTTTTCATAACAGCTAAGAATGCAGGATCACGAATTTAGGCTTACTAAGTTACTCAAAGACTAAGGCAGAAAGCCATGAAATTAAACTGATGCAAATATTAAGTCTATATGACCAATTTTAAATAAATGGCTTATGATATGACATTGGAAGTCCTAAATCCAGATTCAGTTAAGGTTGATGCTACAGTTAACACACAACAGCATCAAGATAAATCAGCTGTTATACAATTCATTGACATGATTCCATACTTCTCAATTTTTAAACCAGACTTAGCAGATATACAATATCATTCAAGAAGCTATTAGACAATGATACCTGGATATGCTCACAGGAACAGGAAACATAAAAAATAGAGAGATACTGACCCTGTATAAAGCAGTAGTAAAGTCTTCAGACTTAAGATTTTTTGAAAAGCTTTGATAGCAATGCTGTTATCTTCTGGTTGTGGAAATGTTTTTTGCTTCTTGAATTAATGGGTATACATATAACTTACTAGTTAGCCACATTACAGGTGTCATTATTGATAATGTGAGACCCATAATTCTAATTCTCATGGCTTCAAAAAATAATTTCAAATAACAACAGAACAAATGTTCATATTGGTGATGGACTACATTAGCAAACAGACCAGAGGGGACAGATCGCTAAAGCTGTTTTATGCAGATGATGTGATGCTACAAGCAAATTCTGAACATAAACATCAGCAAATGGTAGGGGAATGAAATGCAAAACTGAAGGTACAAGAGATTAAACTTAGTGGAGACAAGACAGATGGCATGGCAGCAAATGGGAAAATCAGAAAGAGCTGAATAAATGAGAAAATGGGAAAATAATGAAACAGGTTAACAGCTTAAAGAATCAAGAAGGGGTGGTTAAGGACAAGGGACATCTTACACTGGAGGTCAAAGCTAGAATCAATGGTGCTGCAACCAACTGGCACAGAGTGCTGGAAATACTGTATTACAGAAAAATGCCAAAGAATCTGAAAAGTAACATGCATGACATAGAGGTGCATCCAGTGTTTCTGTATGGCACACAAACTTGGGCAGTGAAGGCAGAGCAGCTGAAAAAGCTAGAGGCCATGGAGATGAAGTGCCACAGATGAATAGGTAGGATGCCTACTGTGGGATAGACAAAGAAATGAGGACATCAGTGCAGACGTCAGAGTAGCCCCAATTGCAGAAAAGGTCAAGCCGAATATATTATGGTGGTTCAGTCACATGTGCGGGAAAGCAGAAGACTGTTTTTAAGAAGATTTGGGAGAGAGGGAAAGAAAGCAGGAGAAAATGAGGATATCCTGCCAAGAGACGGATGGATTGTATGAGAGAAAACCTATAACAGTCAGGTATGAATGTTGAAGAAGGTAGGAGAGTAGCACTGAACTGAGAGATGTGGTGACAGTTGATGTGACACCTTAACCTCATGTAGAAAATTGGAAAAGAAAGACTCAATGCTAATGATAATAATATATATATATACATACACTAGCCTTGAGTCTAATTTGCAGCATTGCCTTTCTCATTTTCCAGTTGTAAAGGCTTCTATACAATACAGATACCAAAGAAAATTGCAAATCTTTCTTCAGTTTTGTCAGAAAATTAAGGAATAATGTTCAACAATCAAAATCTAAAATAACTGTATCTGAAGTACTGAATATTGTAAAAGAGATAAAAGAACTATAAGTGGGATCTTTAGAAAAGGAAATATGCAAATTACATAGAAATAAATGGAATTTGTGGGAACAATACATCCAGAATAATGCACAGCAGAAGGAGTGAGCTTGAAGCAAAGGCTGGAACTGAAGAATTTATGTAATGTCGGACTGAATGACAGAGTTGTCATACAGGAAGAAAACATATGTAATGTACAATGTATGTAAATGAAGAAAATGCTAATGTGGTTTGTTTTCATTTCTATTAATGTATGTGTACCTATGTCTTTAGTTATAATTTAATAAAGGTGTTAAAAAACAATGCACAGAGCTCATCCATAATATCACACATTTCAGTTCCAAGGATACAGCTGAAATATTAGCAGATGAATTTAGTGCCAGCTTTACGCTGCCTACCCCCATTGTTGCACCTACTATCAATTAAATTTTAGTTTCTTCTGCTATTGTCTTGGAACAAGTCTTAGAATCCCTGTTAAAGGCTAAAAACAGTGTGCCTTTGTGATCAGATAACATACCAGGCTGCATTCTCACTGGTACCAAATATGCACTATCTGAGTCTCTAATTAAACTGGTCATCCTCAACCTGTACACACAGTTTGTCCCTAACTCACAGGTTCATAGGTACTTACTAGGTTGTTAATCCATGACAATCTTTAGAAGCCGAGCTATACATACCCATATAGGTGTTTAGCTTTTTATATTTTAAGTACAAATAACACAGAGATGAACAGAGCATGTATATGTTGTTCCTATACATGAGGGAAAAGGGTACTAAAACCAGGTGAATTTGTGGTTACCCATCCATTTGTCCAGATTACATTTGAATAGTGTAAGAGAAGTACTTTATGTGGATAGGAAGATGATCCCAAAGAAGTGATATTCTCTGTGATATGTATCTATCTCCAACATATTCAATTTATGTTGCAAGACAGATTGAAATCTCTTGAGCAAGTGTTTACAGTCTGATTGGACTTGTACATTTGTAGTAGCTCTGACAGGAGAAGGTATGTTGTGGCTCTGTACATGAGACAGAGATTGCTCTCAATAACTTGTATGACACTGAGAAAAGGGACATGACTTTAAAACAACCTGCATGATTTAGGCCCATCATTTTTGTAGTAAGAAAGTGTTATGGGTGTTCAAGTTGCACCAAATGTTTAGTCAGGTACATACGATGGGAGCATTATACTCAATGATCAGCCTGATGAGTGCAGAATACAGTGGTATGATCTCATCCTTGGACCTGGATGCCATACCCTTACTAATAAGCTGTGCAGTGAAAAAACATTCTTATAATAGTGGATATGTGGTGATCAAAGGACAGTTCACTGTCTATATAGGTTCCCAGGTCACTAACTACTGTATCAGTTTTTAGGGGTGTTGTCAATGTGATTACTACAAAATACATCTTGCTTGCAGAAGGATACATTATACATTTCTTGGTAGTTTTATTTTTATTCCATGGTTTTGACATCAACTTTTGGAAAGGCTCACTTGGAGAATCTGATGCCTGGAGAATAGCTAGTGTGACCTCTGTAAACAAGGGTGTCCCCTCTGCAGACCTAGGTAATTACAGTCCCATCAGCCTCACCAGCCCTATATGCAAAGCTATGGAATGTATCATAGCAGAACTCATTTATTTAGACATAGGCAACTTAACGGATCTACACCAGACTCAATTTGGTTTTATGAAAAGCAGGTCCTATCACCTGAACCTAGTAAACTTACTCTCTGCACTCTGCTTATCTTGACTTTGTCAAGATCTCCTTACTAACATTATTGAAAAATCAGAAAAAAATTAATATAAACCTCTAAGAGTTTGCAAGTACTGAGAGTAGATTGTACCTTTCTGAATGTAAAATTGTAACTAGTGGGATATCACAGGGATCAGTGCTGTATCCCTTTCTGACTGGCATTTAATTTGTAGACATCTAAGCCAATATTCCTGAAGTGTGGTTGACCAAGTTTGCTGATGACTGCAAGCTGGACATTGCTATCCATAAGTCCATTGATACTAAATTGCTCCAAAAATGTCTGAAATACTTACATTCCTGGTGTACTGAAAATGGTCTCAAGTAACTGCAAAAAAAGTGCAGAACAGTAGCATTTTGCAAAAAAGCTGTTCTCATCTCATTTATTATAAGTGGTACTCCTTCTCAAACAGGTATAGTCATAAAAACCTGGGTATGTATGGGAACAACAATCTTTCTTATTCAATCATCATGTTTCCCCCATAGTCAGGAAATACTTCTTTCTGACCCAATTAATTTCCAAGAGAATATCTTCAAGATCTAAATAAGTCATCTTAACACTGTACTTTTTCCTTATCAGACCAATCATCAAATACAATGCCCCTTTTGATATGTACAAATCCAAACATATCACTCATCTGGAAAGTTACTAATGATTTTTAAGCCCCCCCCCCCACCAAAAAAAAACAATAAAATTAAAGTTCTTAAATCCTTCAACTATCCTGATAGATTAACACAACTCTCTTTATACTCAGTAGCCTACCTGCTACTTTTTATCTCATGTTTAAGCCAGGAAGTTCCCAATGTTATTTGACCTCCTATTTGTTTGCAAAATCAGTGGCTTTATAAACACTCATACTTAGGACCTAAACATACACAAATTTACACATAAAAAGACTCACTGGAGGGATAGGTTCTTAATGCAATGTATTCCCAACCTATAGAATAAGTTACCATTACAGGTCAAGCAAAGTAGTACTCTGTCTGCCTTTAAATCTAGTCCTGATGATTGAATGGGTAGACATAAATTTACACCAGGGTTATCATGTATGGTCCTACTTCATTTGGGAGATGAGCGGCAATAAGTAGTTATAAAGGGTAGCAAGAAATTTTAAGTGTGTCTATTTAAAGGTGTATATGGCTAGGCTTCTTACTGTCACTGGTGCCACTTGCCTTGTATTGTTCCTATGAATTACTTTTACCAAATCTTTAGACACTCTTCTTTTTATCATAATCTACCCCAGTGTTGCCTGTTAACTCATTCCCTCCAGTACAGCTCTTTTAAGTGTGTACTTTTATCTCTCAGTGGGTGTGGGTTGAGCCTTTAAATGTTATCATCTTATATTTCAAACAAATATTCATATTTCTGGAATCATAAGTGCTATTAGAAAATTGTAAATGGCAAACTATTTAGTATAAATTAATCTTTACATTAGTGGAATTCATTCCGTTTTGTGCTTTAAACTGGATTTTATAAGACAAAATAAAGGCAGTGAATATTAATTTTGTAATGTTGTATAAACAGCTTATGCTATCCCTGTAACCATTCAAGTAAGACACATACTGCCAGCAGGATTTTCTTCATACAGCCATGAGCTTTCATATGAGGCTATACAGTTCTGTCTATGTTACCTAAATGTTGAGATATTTAGAAAAATATGAAAATTACTGCAATACAAATTAACAGTATACAAATAATATTCAATAACTCTTTAGCTGCATTAGACAGAGGTCAACTATCAATACAATTGCTTGCAATGATTTATGCTTTACGATAAAACCTTCTGATACCTTTTATGTAGCATAGTTTTGGAATTATTAATGCAAATATGAAAAAGCAATATGTGATGCCTGGTGGTGTCAGTAGAAGGTAACTGCAGAAACGCCTGGTGACACACTTGGCTGTTATGAGTTAAGGTTATCAAATACTGCTTCTGTATCTAAAGAATAGTGAATAACCTTTGTATGTAATTATACATAACTTTATAGTAAATAATGTAAGACAAAACCACAAATTAGTTTTGGATTTATTCTCTATGCAAGAAAATTCTAATTTTGAAAAGTTCTACTATTGATTTTATCTTTAGTTCTTGTCAATATTATTGATGAAAATATATTTTATGACATATCTAAGAACATTATAGGGTGATAAATATTAGGATCATTCCTTTTCCATTTTTTATGCAGTGGTATTATCTGTACTACCTTCACAGGTCTCTAGAAATTTATTATTTCCAAAAACGTTCCTGAAATAAAAGGTTAGAAATTCTGCCAATTTCTCTGTGATTTTTCTATATCACACTCCATATTCTGTCAAGTCAGGGTACTTTCTCTCTTTTTTAATTTAATCAGAGCTATCATCTTTTTAACCTCAAGCAGCCCCCAAGCTCTTACAATCTTCCTCAGCTGCTTCATCATCACACATTTGTTCTGATTTAATTTGGTTCTATAATATTCCAACTAATTTTTACTGCTTATTTGCTAATCTTCTTTCTGAATTCTTCTGCTACTACTATATGTAATAATTTTCCACAATTCTTTGTTTTGTATTGTCTTGAGTATCTGTTGCCACTTATGTTTTATATATTCAAAAACGATAGCCATCGAGAGACAGCCAGTAAGCACGTAGTAATAATCCAGTCTTTATCATAAAAAAGATAAACATTTTATTATGTGCACAGGTTAGCGCTTTCACCAGAGGCTTCTTCAGACCTTAAAAACTTCCCTCCAAACAAACAATTACTTATATACTCATCATGTGATCATACTTCAATTAATCAATTTACTTACTCAGCAAACCCAACCTTTCCATCAGTTTAAAGTCACATTAGCATATATACAAAAATGTTAATATATTTTAAAAACTTCTTAGATTTTTTTAAAATGATTTAAGATGTTAATCTTGAAAGTTTACATAAATACATTTTTTCAATGATACAATATATGTATCTACCCTTAAATCCATGCGAATGTGTTTAAAGTCAGCATATACTAATGATGGTCCGCACTCACAGTTACATTAGTGGGTTTCATTGGCAGTTATGCCGATAAGCAGGGTCATTACAATTTTGATGAAATATTGTATTTTATAGGGAGCTGACATCATGATAGGTTGATATGATAAATATTGAGAGTTTTGGGCAATGTTCATCAGGCACGGAGCATTACATGCATTTTCGTTTACAATCGATACACTGATAGCATTGTTATTATACAACAGAATGACTATATGTATGAAGCTGGTGTGATCTGCAGTTCACCTTTCAAAAGGATATGGGAACCAATAGGTGAAGTTGTGAATGTATCTGAATATGTTAAACATTTTACGTTCTAAAACTTTTAACCGCATAAATGAGGTTTTAATATTTTTAGTAGGGTTTTACATCATATAGAGTGTCTAACCTCTTCCAAGTCATTTTAGAAAAATCCAATAAGTTTTTAAAATATATTAACATTTTTGTATATATGCTAATGTGACTTTAAACTGATGGAAAGGTTGGGTTTGCTGAGTAAGTAAATTGATTAATTGAAGTATGATCACATGATAAGTATGTAAGTAATAGTTTGTTTGGAGGGAAGTTTTTAAGGTCTGAAGAAGCCTCTGGTGAAAGTGCTAACCTGTGCACATAATAAAAGATTTATATTTTTTATGATAAAGACTGGATTATTACTACGTGCCTAATGGTTGTCTCTCGCTGGCTATCATTTTTGGATTTATTACTACTTATTTTCAAGACAGCAGAGAGGCATTTGCTCTTGTGGGAGTGTCAGTTTTAACTGTTACGCATGTTTTATATATTGTTTTTTTTTTTTCTTATCATCATTTTTTGCCTCCTTTTTCACAATCTTATGTGTCTTTAATCTTCCTTTCAGCTTGGATTTCATCCACCTCCGTAAACTGTGCAGATACTCTCTCTTTTATGACTTTCATATTACTTGTCAAACCTTCCAGTTTTTCCTTTTCAACTTAGTACTTAACTTTTTTCCTGACTGATATCCATACAAACCTTAAAAGTTTCCTCTGTTAACACTAAGAAATTAATTTCATATTCCCTTGCTCTGATCCAGTTTAGAAGCAAAACCGACTACTTTCCATAACAACAAGGCATCTTAACCCCAGTACCCTATCAATTTCTAAATGGAAATAACCTTCTTGACTAGCAGAAACCTTTACAAAGTTCAAATATAGCTAAAGAATTCAGTAAACCCTTTGCTTATCAAAATTAATGTACACTGTCCATACTTCCTTTCAAGGTGGTCAACACATTCTCTTATCCGCACATTATATTCCAAGATTCAGAGGTTCCTGGGTACAGAACATTTCCATAAAGATCGTTAATCCTTCTTTCAAGCGGGACCTTTCCCTTAACAAAACTAATTCAGATGAACTGTATCCTGGATTAGTCATTCCAACATTGCCAACTATTTCTATGGATTACAGGGTTGCAGCCCTGAATACAAGCCAGCTGAGCTGACCTGGGTTTGAATAGGGGACACAATGGTGGAGAAATTGACCAGGGAGGGATGGGGAAAAAATGAGCAGGCTTTGCCTGCTCACATCTTCTTTGGCTGTAGAGATGGGCAACATGTCTCGGAGAGCATATTACGCTAATGTATCCCCAGAGAAAATGGAAACCTACCTAAAGTCATCTTACAAGGGTGGAGGCAAACCTACCTAAAGTCATCTTACAAGGGTGGAAGCCTTCTTAAAGAGTTGCATGTCACACCAACTCCATGCTCATCTCTGAAGTACTTATGGGGGCATACAGGGAAGGTTAGGGTGCATTGTAAATATCCCCCGATGACTGCCTCATTGACAGTCTCACCATGACTAGCTCTTGGCCCATTGAGAAATGAATAGGCAGGGTTGAGGCAATCAGCCACATGGTAAGCAGGTGCGGGGACAAAAAATTTTAACAGTCTTGCAGTATCTTTACTGCTGTCCTGTTAATAATGTACATTTTCATTCCATTCCTAGAAAAGACCTACTTTCCTCAGCTATGTAAAATAATCACTGTGCTCTCACTTTGTATGTCAGACATCTTTAATGAATATCAGCAACGTTGTCCTTTAGCAACTCTGTACAAATGTAAACAAAATAGCCAAGAAAACATTAAGACATTACATTGAATTCACTATGCTGCTCTGAAATGAGTACCACATCTTCAGATCTGGCCACATAAACAAAATGGCCTAGTGTCACTAACTTGTACTAAATCCATATATAAGAACATAGATTATTGCAACATTAGTGGGACAATATTCAAGAACCTAAACTCTTTGACTCAGCTGGTCATGCATTGCTTAGATAGCAGCCCAAGTATGGTGCTCCATCTACAGCCCATGAATAGATTACTAGCTACCCAAATCATTGTTCATTAAATCTCTCTGTTGGTTATTTCTAGTTTAGTTCATCTCTTCTTGCATCCAGAGTCCAGTGGACTATTCTCAGCTTTTCACTCTTTATAGCTTTATTAGTTCTCATGTGCTTGGCAAAATCAGCCTCCAAGCAATTTTCCAAGCAAATGATCTGTCACAACTGAAATTGGACTTTTCCTTCAACTGTCTTAGCTACAGTCTTACTAGCTACTTATCCCTTCCCCTTTTTGAGTTTCAGTGAAAATATTTCAACATTAGGTTCAACAAAATGTAAAAAATGGTGCCTGTTCTACACTGACTGCTTCCTGCAGCATGGAAGACTGTTGTCTAAATCAGTATAATGGGCGATAGGAAACCATGGAATATTACTGTCAAAGATAGCATAGCAGGAGATACTAAAGTAACTTATATGCTTGAAAACCAAATAACTTGGAATATTAAAGAAATAAATTTAAATAAGAAGAAATATATGATACTGAGGCAATTAAGGAAAACTGCAAGAGCCTTAGCAATAGTTAAAAAGATGCTATTTCTGTTGAGAGTTAAGTGGTAAAGTACGAAATGAAACACAGCAAGTTAATGTCTCAGAAAAGGCTATGCAGCACACACAATCAATTCTTAAGAAGTGGATGCATATAGAAGATACTAGTTTAGAGAGCTGCCTTGGCAAATTGGGGGTGTATGGGAGGAAGAGATTGCAAAAGTCAGAGATAAAGGAACTAACTATGTGTACTGTGACATATTTCTCCAGAATGAGAATTTTCCATTAAATAATAAAAGAAGAAATTAATAACAAGTATAGGAGAAAGGAATTAGAATACAAAGACCCAAAAATAGGGACAGTTTTTAAATATTGCTCTTACAGACATTGAACATTGATATACTAACAGGATTTGCATTAGCATACATTTTCTGTATGTTAATTCTATGAGGGATAAAACAAAAATAAGAGTCAAAAATCTGGACAGTTGAGAGGTATGGTCATATTCATCCATATTTCCATGGTAAGAAATGTGCAGACACAAAGGCATTTAAACTCTGGGTAGGTGTCAAAGTCTTCCATTACCCTCTCTTATGGCCCACTCAGCGGAAACCTTTTTAAGACCAGCTTGAATACCAGTCATGACAGATTTTTTTTTTCATGTTTACTAAATCCTTAAATTTGTCTTTAAGTTTGACTTGATCCTTCAGGAGCCTACACTTTAATGTATATCTTAAGTGATGAGGCCTGTTACACCACCAAATCATTTGCACAGCACACACAAGTCAGGTCTATTCAACGTAATTAATATAAACTGAAAAGAAAAATGGGCCAAGCAATGAGGGTGCGCTAATTAAGGGCAGTGAAGGCGCAGAAAAAAGTGTTTTCAGTTTTCAGTCTGAAAGATAAGGAAATCAATAAGCCACTTTACTGGGTGTGTGGTAGATCATAGACTGGCCAGAGTAAATAGAAGAAAAACATTAGCTACTATGCCTAGTGTTTAAGAAATAGCCATACAATGTCAGTAGTTAAGTACATAGCTCTCAACCAGTCAGGGACACTTTTCAGTATTAGTTCTATTAACTTGAGACAGTGACAGAACAACAAAATGTGGTTTGATATACAGTTTCTGAAGTAAAAGAAGACTATAACTCTAATTATTGTCACTATTTATTAAATATAATTCAGCATATATTTTCCAAACATCAGCACATTTAGGAGGAATTAAGAGGGACAGAACTAAAATTTGAGTCAAAATCAGAGAAGTCCCTGAAAATCAGGAACAGTTGAGGGGTATGGAGTTCTTTTCCATATATCCCAAAGGGGAGGTGTCAGTCAGCAGCAAGACAGACGTCAATGTGCACATCTTCCATTTACCAGTCCATGCTGACAGCTAGTAAGTAGGTCCCATTTGTTTAAATTCTCATGCATCTGTTCATGGACCAGCTTTCTAAGTAATTAGCAAAAGAAGGCAGGAGGGGGCTCATCCTCTATTAGCATGCAGATGAGCTCCATGAACCTTACACTCACTGCAGCCTCTATTCAGTAGTAAGGAGGTCTGCCTCTGGTTACAGAAAAGCTGAGTACACAGCTCAGCTGTCTGCAGATATGAGAGATGCAGAGATTACTAATGAACCATGGGTAGAACCTATCAGCATTGGGACTGTCAGCTCCCAGAACATCTCCTAGCAGTTTTAGAACCTGTTTAATGGTCATATCATTTTGAACTAAAATGGTAGAATACAAGTAGTAGTACCTGGAGCTGAGTTGTTGCACTTCTGTTGTGACACATTTCTGCCTGCCTCACTAATTCAGGTCTGATAAGCTCGGTCTTACTTTGCTTCTGTTGTTTTTTGAGTAACCTCACTGAGGCTTATCCCTGCTTCACAGCATACATGTAGATGCAGTATTTTCACCACCCTCCCTGATTAGCCCTGTTATTACATCATGGTAGCTGTATAACACTTCACATTTTTGCACTCCTGTGTGTTAGGAAATTGTGCTATTTATAGTGTAAGAGCTGTTTTAAATGTTTACTGAATTATTAGACAAGTTAATAGAAGCATTTTGTATGACTAATAATTTAGGTCACCTGTAAAATAAAACTATTATTTTAAATGTGAACAAATACCTGTTTATACCTTACATCTCCTTACTCTCCTTTCTTCACTCACTTCCTTACGTCTATCAGTTTCTCTCCCCTGGCTTTTTCTCTAAATGTACCATCAGCATACGTTTCTCTCTCTTTGCACTGCAGTTCCTGTTTGTATTATACTAACTTACCTTTATTTTCTCTATAAACTAGTTAAAATTTCTTTAACTATTAAATCATTGTCATATAAAGTGTATCTATTCTTAACCAATGTTTCATACTGTCTCTAATTTGGTTTAATTATTTAAACTGCAGTTGTTTTTTGTATTATTTTTAAACACTGTAAATTATTGTTCTTAAAAGACTTTGTAATACTTTGAAGCTTTTCTCCCTGGGTCTCAGCTGAAAATGGGCTCCTACCCAGGCAGATCTTCCAGGCACACCTCTCAATTGTCCAGATTTTCGCAGAATTTCCAGATTTTTGGTTCATATTTTTGGTTTGTTCCTAATAAAATTTGCAGCTTTCTGGCAAATCACTGCAATGTTCTGAGGACTGAAGTGACTAAATAATGACATACATTTGAGTTTCAGACTTCAAATCCTTCAGAAACGGTATGTTAAAAAAAAACCCTGTTACTCTAGCTACATTCTAAGTTTATAAGAGCAATATTTAAAAATGTGTCCCTATTTTTGGGCCTTTCTACCCCCATTTTGTTGGGCTTTGTCCAGATTTATTGCACTAACAGGTTAAGAGGTATGCTTCCAGATAATCAAATGTCCGTAACTAAATAAATAAAGCAACGGGTAATATACAATAAAGATACCTGTTGTGTGTTTTGAAGGACAGTGTTATGATTGTAATGTTAGCACTAACAGCCAGAAAGTAGCCAAAATGTTTGTAATTGTTCACCAGCTTGTACCCCAACTTTCCTAAGGTAGCTCACACAGAGATACATACACACACACACACACACACACACACACACACACACACACACACACACACACATAGGACACTGCATGTTTACGGACACTATAGGTTTTCAGTACTGAAAAAAAAACCCTCCTGAAATGCCAGCTTAAGCAGAAAAAAATAGCAAACTAGCCATTCTGAAAAAAAAGATCCATTTAACAAACTATATATTATAACAAAATAAAACCATGGTAAAGTTGGCAAGGCTTTTTCATTAAATTGTGGAACATCTCATTGTACAAAATAAATTATTGTAAAAAAGTGTTCACTGTGGTATATATGGCAATTGCCTATCGGTACCCTTGACTATAAGTCCTATTTTCTGTGGATACAACAGCAAAGTAAGGGAAGTAAGAGATTTACCACTGTCTTTGCAGATAAGCATTAGAAAAAAGGATGATACAAGTAACATCAACATCTCATACCTCTCGTGTGACAGCCAAAGTAACATCATGAATTCTGGTGAGGAGAAACTCTGGGTGGCAGGATGCCAGACGCTGGACACCAAAGAGACCTTTCTTTTTGATCTCCCTAAAGCAAAGGAAACCACACTGACCATTATTATGGAAACAGGATTGTACAATACTGACTGCTTACCCCAATGCTATGCCACATTTCTAGTTACATACGTTGTAGTCCTTACATCGGTACTGTCATCACTTGTGAGTAACTTATTTATCTGAAATTTATTGAGGGATCTTTTCAGTCATGGATGAGGCCAGAAGTGATTTACAGACACAAGACAGTAATATGCATGAGGATTGCAATTTACAAAGATAAGCACATCAGGGTTCTAGAAATACTTCACATAACTGTACCTTCATTATACTAGGTTACTATCAGATGCTAGTATCTTGTCTATGTACAATACATACAGTGCCAAACAAACCATACTCCAGCGCAGATGCATTACTACCCTCATAGGGGGATTGGGGCACTCCTTGTTGCTAGTCCTCAACTATGCAATATGCAACAATCAAGTATACATAAAATGTGAGTAGACCAATATTGTAGCAATGTACCACAATGAAATGCATGTATCCCAACATTATTAGGTAATGTCATCCTACCCAAGTAAGCAAGGCACATATGCACAGTTTATATAGTTTGGAATAAGACACAATATACTTTAGTGTAGAATGCTGCACTCCCATCATTGTGAGTGGAACTTGAATATGGAATACTCACTGATGTTAGCCCACAAAGAATGATCAAGTAATGTTATTGTGTTAGGAATATAGGTGGTTTTATTTTATTTTATTTATTTGTTCACCCCAGGGAAACAAGACTCATCAGCTGGTACATAAAACAGCAAACAATACTTTGGAAAAATATAATAAAACATCAGTGATAATTAAGGAACATTTGTAAAAACAGGGTAAGTACTACATGATAAAATAGAATGGATTTTGATAATGTAGAATGCACTTTGTGTAAGACAGAGTAGTAACTTTTGTAACCGGAGGAAATAATCTTGAGTGCTATATAAAGGATACATTTAGGAGGAGATGGGAATGGTTAGTTCTGCACAATATGTTAAAGTTGCTCTTTTCAATGAGGTGAGTAACAGGAGCCCATGAAGCAAAGTGAGTCAAGGTACTGCTAACACAAGCTAGGAGGGCATTACAGAAATAGAAAGAGGTGGAAATACATAATGACTGATAACTGTTTGCTACAGAATTGGTCAAGAATGTGAATCTACTTCTGATTATTCATTTGAGGAAAAGGACATGGGAGTCAATATGAAATGTGTTCAAAGTCAGACAGGAGGCAGAAGCTGTAATCAGCATAAATAATACAGTACACAGTCTACTATCAGCATGTTGTCTTTTCAACACCAGCAACCTTTAGAACCCCCTGATAAGAGCATCTTCGTTTCTGAACAGAGGTAAGAATGATGTGCTTGGCTTGCTTATCCTGCAGTTTGTTCAGATTTTGAAGTGAAGACAGAAATAATGAGGTGAAGTAATATTCAGGGTGACTGAGGAAGATGCCCTATCTAATACCTCATCTGGCTTCAGGCCCTAAAATATACTTATTTTGCAGGAGGCACTAATTTACTGTTGAAGTCATAGTAAACAGCACTGAAAGCAGATTTTAAAGGACAGCAAGGGGCCCAGTCAAAAGCTTAAGTATCTGAAGGCCTCTGTTCAGTCAAGTCCCCCTTCTCACATTGAAGGAACTTGTGTATCTCAATAAAGCTATGGGTTATACTGCATAGGGCCAGCCAGGACTGGCCAATTAATGCAGGCATTGCAGAATGAATATGGTCCATTGGAGAAAATAAGGATAATTCACAACCATAAAAAATCCCATGGGCAAAGCAATCACAGATATATCAAAACAGCACAAGAGGATGAAGGTGCTCAACATATTACTGGGGAAGACCAGAGGAAAAGTATGAGTAATGATAGAAGTTACAAAACATCATGGATTAAAGGGTGCTATCTGCTTGGAGATGAAAGACTGACGTTGCAAAGAATTATATACTACCTGAACTTGGAATGCAAGAACTATGAATCGAGACAAATGTGATATGGTTAAAAATGAGATGAAAAGAATAAACAGTTATTTCGTGAGGATTAGTGAATTAAAATGCACTGGAATGGGTGATTTTACATCATCTAAAATCAGATCTTTTATTGTGCACAACAGTCTTGCAGAATTACTAGAGATACCTTACAGTCAACAAAAGGGTGACCAATTTAGTACTCATTACAATCCAAAAATGATTGAGCAGTCTCATTTAGACTCCAAGCCAAACCTTATAATACTGCAATGATAAATGTTTATTCTGCAATTGCAGATGCTGAAGAGGAGGGAGTCAGCATGTTTTATGAGAATCTGCAGCTACCTCTGGATATAATAACAACAACAGGTGATTGGACAGTCCAAAAAACAAGTGGTATAATGGGCCAGTTTGGCATTAGGGTACAAAATGAAGTTAGACATTGACTGGTGGAATTCTGCCAAAATAATTGGCTGGTCATAGCAGACACTCTTTTTCAACACCTTAAGAGGTAGTGTTATAGAAGGACATCACCAGGTGGTCAGTATTAAAACCAGACTTATTATTGTAGTCAGAGATGGAAGAACTCTACATGGACAGCACAAACAAGACCTACAGACTGGGTCTCAGACCATCAGCTTCTCATTGCAAAGTCTGGAATGAAATTACAGAAATCAGAAAAAGACCAAGGGGCCAGTTAGATATGAGCTCAACAACTGTCATGTGATGACAATGCAGCTGACATGAAGAACAGATTTAAGGAATTTGATCTAGTGGACAGAGTGCCTGAAGAGCAATGGTTAGATGTTTAGGATATTATCCAGGAGCTGGCAACAAAAAACATTCCAAATAGAATAGAAAGAAGTCTAAGAAGTTAGAACAGCTGTCTGTGGGAGGTTAGACGTGGCTAGAGCAAGAGCAAAAGGCAATGGAAATAAACAGAGAAAATACATTAAACTGAATGCAGAGATCCCAAGTACACCAAGAAGGGGTACGGAGGCATATATAAATGAACAATGCAAAGAAGTGAATGAAGATAACAGAATGGGAAAGGCAATAGCCTTTTCAAGAAGACTGGTGAACCTCAGGGAAAAATCCTATGTAAAAATATACATAATCAGAACATAAAAAAGTAGCAGGAATATACAGACCTGCATAAACAAGACTCTAACATGACTAATAATTAACATCGGATGTTCTCTGCTGTAGAGATAGACATCCTTTAGAGTAAAGTTATGGGCTCTAGAAAGCTTTGTTAATAAAAGGCTGCAGGAAGTAATGGAATTCCAGCTTAATTGTTTAAAATGCTATAAAATGATATTGTTACAGTTTTTCTCATAATTTGGCATCAATTTTAAAAAAAACACAACACTGGCTACTAGAATGGAAAAAGTCAGTTTACATTGCAGTCCCAAAAAAGGAGCAGTGCTAGTAGAGTGCTCTTATTATCCTACAACTACACTTACTTCTCAGGATAATAAGGTAATACTTAAGATTCTACAAACTAGACTCCAGTAATATACAGACTGAGTACTTTCAGAGGTACACGTTGGTTACAGAACAGGGAGAAACGATAATGATCAATTGCCAACATCCTCTGTATAACAGAATATGTGAGGGGATACATGAAAAACATCCACACTTTCATTTTTGTTGACTACTCTAAAGCCTTTGATCATGTGGACCATATCAGGTTGTGGTATGTTCTTAGAGAGATGGATATACCAGGTCACCATATTAGTCTCCTGAGAAATCTAATCCAGACCAAGAAATAGCAGTTAAAACCGAAAATGGAATAAGTGATTGTTCATGATTAGAAAAGGAGTATGACATTGCCCTATATGGTTGCCCTATTTACTTTATAAGCTGAATGTATCAAGAGAAATCCTAGGATAGACAAATCAGATGCTGGAAACAAAACTGCTGTAAGAAATATTGACCTCAGATATGCAGATCAGAGGTGTAACTAGGTAATTTGTTATCTGGGCAGTCCACAAAAATGTCACCCCAACCCAAAATAATAATAAAAAAGCATGCAAATGCCATGCTACAGTTGCTAAGAACACCACCTATGCTTCTTAAATGAATGCTGGGATTCCACTTGCTCCCCATCTGTAACTGCCAATTGTGTCCCATAACAGCATGCATTCCGGGCACCTGTCCCCTTTGCACAACCCTAACTATGGCTCTGATGCAGACAGATGCACTCAGATGACTGAAAGTGAGGAAACTTTGAAGACCCTTTTGGTAAAGGAAAATGTAAAAAGCACAAAAGCTGATTTGCTACTCAGCAGTAAAAATTTAACATTATGTCATCCAGTGCTATTAAATCACTGTAAATAGATGGGAAAGAAGTAAAAGCAGTCAGAGATTTTATTTTCCTGGGCTCAAAGCTCTCTGCAGATGGTGAGTACAGCCATGAAGTTAAAAGACACTTGTTTCTTAGGAGGAAAGCTATAGCACATATGGATAAGATATTAAAGAGCAAAGATATCACATCTTCAACAAGACTATAACCAAAGCAGTCTTTTTTTTTTCCAGTAAAATTTAGATGGTTAAAGATTGTCTACTGGAAAATTGCTTTCTTTGAAATGTGATGTGAAGGAAAAATCCTGAAGATTCAGTGAAATGTCATCATGTGAAATTACACCACATTTCAGTAGTAAAGAATTAATTTTATTTAGTGCTTTCATACCTTGGTATCAGAGACTTTGTCTGAATGAACAAAATTATTAAAAATTCAAGGCAATTTAAAACATTTTAAAACAACCGCCCTGTTCAAAGTAACCCATAGAATGAAACTTCCTCTAGAATGAGACTTCCTGTAGATTGAAACTTCCTGTTCCCTCACCATGGAGAAAATAAACAACATAGTTAAATGCAATAAATTGCCAACACAGGTCACTGTTCATTTCAAACTAAAGCAATACTGAATTTTTTTTTTTTTATTTTACATTTGTTGACCGGGCTAGTCCAGCTGGAAATATGTCCATTTTCAGTGGAGGCCCGGGGAGAAAAGCTCCACAAATTACAACAACATAAAGGGTCAAGACAAAGACATTAACAGTAGAATTTGTTACATAAGAAGTTTTAAAAAATATAGTACAAGCCTAAGATTATATATTTTATATTTCAGTAGGGAAAGAAAAAATTTAGCTAAGAATAGATGAGCAAGACTAATATATTTGCATTGGAAATGGTGTATTACAAATCTTTATAACATATTACAAACCTAGGATTTTATATTATGTATTCTATTAGGGAAAGAAAATGAAATCTAAGACTAAACTAGATACAGCTAGTAGTTTATATTAATAGATACTAAGGTCACACAAAAACCTAAGAAAGAAAACACTAGAGATCAATAGCTAGAGTATAGAAGATCTGTATACAAGGATGGATTTATGGTGCTCTTTATCACCTAGGTTGTGATACTATATGACGGTGTTTGATCATTCCACAGTATATACATATTTACATGAGAAAAAAATCCTAAGGAAGGGTAAGCTCACTAAAAATTAGTGAGACAACACAAAATCATGATCATAGGAGGCTAGGAATTGTGGGAGTCTAGTTATAAATAAATAAAGAAAAAATAAAATCAAACTTTGTATAAAAATATAATGGATTTGAGTTTTAAAATACAATTAATTGATAGATTAGCATTTAAATCAGGCAGCTGAGTGGCATCAGTAGCAAGCTGCCAGCACAACTCCCGGTATTCCAGCCATAAATCCCCAGGGCCACCCTTGGGATTATTTTCCAATTTTTCTATCCCAATAAAAAAGAAAATTATGCCCAGGAAACTCCCTATTATGCTTAGCTAATGCACTGTCTACATCCTCTCTTTTTATAATATACTTGTGCTCAAAAATTCTCTTTTAAACGCCTAGATATTTTACCAATATAAAAACACTGGCACTGCTGGAATTCAGCTAAGTAAACTAAATGCTTCATTTTGCAATTACATCTCAACTTGGGTTCCACCAACATATTATTGAATAAGACTTAACTGTCCTCTAAAATATACTTGCAATAGTTACAATATGGACACTTAAATGTTCCTATCTATTGTCTGTGTAGTGAGGCATTCTAATGACAGGGTGTTCAATTAGATTTTTAAGAGAGGCGCCTTTTCTAATTACAAATTTTGGGGTGCCACATAAATCTTTTAGTAACCAAGGTGTTTAGTGAACTGTGAAGAGGACTTATACATTTGGTTGAATGCCACTGTCAGCTTGCATGTGGAGATGCCTTTTGCTTTACATGGTGACTGACTACCCTTTCACAGTAGTTGTGCAACATACACAAACACACACACACACACACACACACACACACACACACACACACACACACACACACACACGCACACACACACACGCTCTAAAAACTCATCTGTTTAATTTGGCACATGGCATCACTTACTCTTTTGACAATTAGTTGTTTTGCCTTAGCTCTTAATTTTGATTTCATCTTCCAGTGTCTGATTGCCATTAACAGTTGTTGTTGTGTCTTTCGGCATTTCCCGGTTAGGGGTCGCCACAGCGGAACTCCAGTCCGCTAATGATTGGCAGTAGATTTTTACATGCTGGCTTGCCGGGCCTAATGCACAACCTTCAATAAAGGAACGCCCATTCACGCATGTCGCCACACAGAAGATGCTCTAACTGAGATTCGAATGGACAACATCTAACTGTGAGGTGACAATGTTACCGCAGCACCACCACCGCAGTTGTGACAGTGCTTGGGTTCAAACATCTTAATGAACTTGACCTGAACTTTATAGGAAAGTGAGACAATAGCAGTGGCCTTGATCTGCAATTCTGACTTGTGTGGATGAACCTAGTAACCTCCCTGTGTAGTTAGGGCTATACTGGGTCACTGTCCAAAAAAAACATGCGCGCACACACACACACACACACACACACACACACACACACACACACACACACACACACACACACACATACAGACACACACACACTTCTAAGAAAATAATTTCATTGAAGCAGTTGCATGCACTCTGGTCACCATTACAAAAAACACCTGAGTCTAAGGCCTACCTTACTGCCTTCTTGTAACACTAGAGTATTAAAGCTGACAAAGACAAATAATGAAACAGCAAAAACTGCAAAGATCTAAATTAATTTCTTGGTTCCAAGCTATGAAGAATAATTGCAGAACTGTAATACATAGGTAGTTACTATGCATGCAGTCTAGGATACCATTAGGGAGCCTGGCCCAAATTCTTAATTGCCCTAGAGTACTGACTGGTTAAGTGAGTTGCTCAAAATCATACAGTAGACAAATGAAAGTGGAAATCAGAGTTTTAGTCCTCTGTGTTAACTGCTATACAAATCCAATGATAGTAGTTTTTATCTGTAATATATTTATTTATTTTATTTTTGTCTTACTAGGTATATGGTTGTCACTGAAGCTATTATGGCCCTTTAACAAGGGAAATATTTATACCGACTAGGGGAAAAACCTCAATTCCAGAGGGGCACCTCAACCTATGGTAAAGGAGACTAAGAACCAAGTGAAGAACTGTCGTGATTTGCAGAATGGAGATGATAACACTGCAGCAGGTGGAGTTTGGGAGATGGTTGAAGAATGCAAAAAATTGAACAATACAGGATGTGCTTTGGATTTCTGCACCAGACTGAATTATTCAGATGATATTGCAAAGGATCAGAATGCTGATGGTAAGATAATTGCAGAGAGTAATCCTGCTGAATCAGAAGAAGATGCATTGAGGTTTGGAGATGGTGATGAAACTCCAAACCTACAGGTTGTAACAGTGCTGGATGAGGAGAATAAAGTAGAGAGGTGGATAAGGATAGCTGGGACCATGTGGATAACACAGAGTATGGAGCAGTGGAATTGTTGCAGGTGTATGCAGTTTCAAACTCTGGATGGAATGTTAGTCATCTGGTGAACTATAAAGGAAAGAAAAATGATACAGGTACACATAAAGATGGATGAGAATGAGCGGACAACTCAAACAGAGGAGATGCCAGTATCACCAACTTTCAGTACAGTAAGATTACAATACAGAAATGGCTTGCAAAGTTTTCCTGACAGATGTTTTGCAATGAAGACTAGTACATTGTTATACTAGACTTTCAGGTTAAGTAAAAATTGTTACACAGTTATTTGTGTGACTAGTGCGGACTCAAGTGATATTAGTTTTAGGCTATTCCAGTTGTTGGAACTATTTTGAAAGTATTGCCAAGAAGGAAGTTCTGTGGTTTTGCTGGAATTTCTTTATGAGGTACCATTTTTACAACAGCAGTGTTATTAAACATAAATGAAGGAATCAGTTTAAATTAGATAATGGTTTAACTGAATACATGTTGCATAGCTGTAGAAGGCATACAACCACTTGCTGATGAATCTAAGGTAGAGGAAGAAGAGTGAGGGTTAAAGACAAATTGTAGCTTATGAATGATCCTATTAGATATTTACAAAATGTTTTCTTTAGTGGATATGATAAGGGCAGTACTTTTTATGTGCCCCCTCAAAAGGTTACTTTAAGTGTGGTAAAGCAAACAGAGGTATTATATCATGTGACAGGATAAAATATATTGTAGTGATCTTGGTCATGAGGTTAAGAGATGAGTACTTAGCAGCTGTGGGTATGCAACATCTGCTAAAAATGAGGTGCGGTAATGAAGAATTAATGTAGAATAGAGAAAGGGAAGTGAAAACAATAGGAATATAGGAAAATATATGAAACTTTAAAAAATGGAATGAAAATGAAATTGAACAGAAAATAAAAAGACTAATATAGAAGAGAAACAGAAGTCTTGACAGCAAGGGAAGGAAATTCATGGAGATTTATTTGTCATCTGTAGGCCTCAAAGGGTTTCTTTATGTATATGATTTATTTCAGTTTGATAACCAGGTAAGTGAGCTGCTCTAATTACCCTTTTCAGTCACCACATGGGTACAAAGTATAGTCATAGATTAAAAAGAAGGTATGACATAGTACAACATAACATTATATAAATTTAGAGGTAAATAATAAACAAGTAGTAAATCTTAATCATTAGTAGATAGTATCATAAACAATGGTCACTGGTATTTATTATTTTACAATATACACTTACAGGACAGATGTTCCATTCAGTGGATTTATAAGTACATTTCTATAGCTCGGTGTACAGTACAAAGTTTAAAACTTTGTGCACTAATTAGCCAGTGTGAAGAAATCAGACTGTATTCAGTGGATACCACTTAAGACTTATTTGAATGTCTGTACTGTTTCATGTTTTTTACATCACTGGTTGGCTTCACGTTGCAGTGTTATCCTTAAGAAAGCTTTTACTCCAATGAGAAGGTAAAATTTTGGTTGTGCAAGTGTGAGCACATCTTCCTAGCTGTTCCTAAGAGAGTAACTTTAGTCCATTATTTGAAGAAGGCAGTTACAAAATGTTACAATTTTATATATGAGTATCTACCAGAAAAGTGTCTCTGCAAGTAATTGAAGGCCATGTACTTTTTTCTAATAAGAAGCAATGATGACTATTCAGATCTGCTGACACCAAATAGGAATATTTTCTTTTCATTTATTTGAATTTTTTGTATGTTATGTGAATAGCGAATGGTAATCAATGTTAATTCATACAAGCTTGTTAAATGTAAATATGAACCAAAGGAACAGAAGAAGGGCAAAATCTATAAAATTTAACTAGGGAAGTGATGGTAATGAGTTAATGAGAGAGGGGGCAGGCATGTGAAGGGTAAAGAATAATCTGATTAAAGGGAAAATTAATCTAACGAATGTTAGAAGTGTACATACCGCATGACTTCGGAATGAAACAATGCAATGTGACTATACTGCTGGAAAGAAAGACATCAGAAAAGAAATTATGTGATGGGTAAGGGTAAAGAAGTAATAAACATGCCAAACATATACATCCTTATTGTCAGAAAGGGGAGAGAGGGCAGACAGAATGAGTTTAATGGTGAAGTGTAATGATATTTAAAGTGGATACGTTTCTGATGATTTGCTATCAAAATATGGAATGACAATTGGATTCCACATATGCGGAATCATTTGATCGAATGGAACAAATCGCGAACCAACATGCTCTGAATAAACTAAACTGAAAGCCAAGAGCGGATTCGGTGTTGTGTAATCACATTTTAAATGTCGATGTTTTGATTGGAGAATGCAGTACAGTGCATATCTGGATGTTTGCCCTTGTCTTTACTGTACTGCAATCTTGGAGTTGGTATATTTAAGGTGCAGGGGGTGTGGGGGATGCAGGGGTGCTTGCTCCCTGCAAAAATATAAATGAAAACATGTAAAGTAGTTTTATACTGCTGTCATTTAAAAAAAACTAAATTAACATATTGTTTTAGTGTAGAAGTACAGTACATCGCGGGCTACAGTTTTAATTAATGTTGGAGGTTTTGAACATGTTTGAATGTCGAACATCACTTTAGTCATTTTAGGTTGAATTTTGTCAACACAACATTGCGAAATTCAACCTAATGAGTTGCTTAAGTGATTCAAAAAAATTGTGACTTTCAACATTTTGATAGTTAAACCTTTCTGACTATGCTTTACCAAAGGAGGGCTTTTCTAAACCATTGCTGATTTGCCAGAGTCTTAGTTGGGAGATTTATTGTCTCATGTACAAGACGTCCAAAGTTTGAGTGGAGACTGCTGATGTGAATCAATCAGAGGTGGGTCCTCCTGTTTGGTGAGGGATTCTCAGGAAGGAAGAATGTCTCTAACTGCACAGAGAGGGAAGTTCTACCAAAAACTGTATGGTAGGATGCTCTGGGTGGGAAACAGGTTCATTTGGAGGTTGTGACAAATTCATATTAGCGGACCAGAAGCTTGTTGTAAATTTGGACAGCTCATGGACATATTTTTTTCTGTTAATGTAAAGATGTATATATATATATATATATATATATATATATATATATATATATATATATATATAGTTCCACTTGAAACCATTGAATGTTCAGAACTTGGGTGTATATGCAGGGCAGCAAAGTGCCCTGCATGTTGTGTGTGTGCCATCTGAGTGTTGGCATTGCAGGTAGGATACGGGAACTCTCCCATTTAGCACTACCACATATAGAGGTAAATGGGAGATTTCCCTTACCCCACTGTAGTGCGATCTCGGAGTTGGAATATTAAAGTAGGGGTGTATGGGGGCACAGCATAAAATCATAAAAATAGGCATAAAATAGTTTTTGAATGTTTATTTCTTTTTCTGTGGTTCACTTTGAACCTTCGATGTTCTGAACATCGATATTCTGTTCTCGATGATCAGAACTTCGATGTTCTGAACATTCGATGGTTTCAAGTGGAACTATATATATACATATATATATATATATATATATATATATATATATATATAATATATATTATATATATAGATAGATATAGATATATATACATATTTAAATTTTCACTTTCACAAACTTTTCATTTTCACAAACAACCTTCACACTGCCTCTCACCCTGGGACCCTCATTCAATATGCTGATGATCCCACCATAACCTGTACTGCTCAATCACTACCAGAACTACTTTCAGAAACTCAACAGTCTTTTACTGAAGTCAAATCCTGGCTAAGAAATGCCCAAATCTTTCTTAATCCAAAGAAGACAAAACCAGTATTCTTTCATCCCCAAAACACCTCCCCTGTCACTGATCATTTTAACATCCTTGTATCTGACAACACTGTCGTAGAAATAGTGCAGGAAACCAAACTTCATTGACAATAAACTTTAATTCGACCCCACCCCATATACAGCAAAATATAAGGAAAACTCATCAAAAACTGGGACTTTTATATAGAAATAAACATTTTTTTACTGCAGCAACCAAAACTATCCTTGCAAAAACATTTTTACTTCTCTCCCTTCTTTATGGTGCCTCTATCCTAACTAAAGTACAAACTTCTACCCTAAGCAAGATGGAACAGTGCTACAACAAAGTTGCAAAGTTTGCCACACACTCTAAATATCACACACACTGCTATAAACCACTCCTAGAATTAAACTGGCTTGAACTCCTCAACCAACTTGCCTTTATTCAGCTATCCACCTTGCATAGCCTTATTTTCAAGCCTACTGCCTGCCCTGCACTAGCTAGTCTAGTCACACCTTACATACCAAATTGATCCCTATGATCAGAAGACAAAAGTCTCTTAGCTATCTCAAAACCCACAAGAAAACCAGGTCACTCTCTGTATTCATACTCTGTCTCTTACTTTGGAATTCACTATCTCTAGCTACCAGGTCTATGTCTGGCCTAACCCATTTCAAAACCTCTTTAAAAAATCATCTCAAAAATACATGGCTCTGCTCCTGCATAAAGCCAGCCTAATGCTCAGCTCTTCCTCTTCTTCCACACTAGCCTCATCCTCCTCTTCTGTTGCATTTCACTCCCTCACAGACTGCAAGATCCTAAGCCTCTCCTAACTCCTTCTCTGTTTCTTTTCCATATCCTTAAGCTACTGCTCAGGTTGTAATGCTTCTATTCTTCTTAACTCTCTCACTACATTTCTGCATCAGTAACTTTCTGGCTATTATTTTCCTAACTGAAACTAACATTCAATTTTTCATGTACTATAACAGTCAGTGTCATACATTGCACTACCTATGTACTATTTTTTGGACACTATTCTACATCATGTATGGTGAGAGTGACTATCATTGTCTATAATGTTTTAACTCTATAGAATTGTTTAGATGTGTAGTATATATTGTAACATCTTGTAATATAGTTTGTTCTTTCAACTTATTTTTGCATAGTATTTCTAATGTAATTTGTATTGTATTGGTTTATACTGTATTTGTATTGTACTGTATGTGGAGCTTTTCTCCCCGGGCCTCTGCTGAAAACGGGTTCTGTAGACCCAGTCAGACCACCCTGGTTATGTTAAATAAATTAATGCATTTGCTTTACAGCTTTAAATATAGCAACTTGTGAGCTGAATAAAAGTTATACTTTCAGCTACTTCTGGGTCCAGCTCCTTCAAAATACCACATATGGTTCTGCAGGATGAAGAGAATGTAGCCCCAGTGGGGACCAACACATTTGGTGAGTACTGATTAAAAGCTAGGTTTGCTATTACAACATTTTGAGGCAAGTATAGCTACTTGTAGTAAGATGAATGTAATAGCTTCTTTAATGGCATTCATAATATGTTCAAGTAAATGATGAAGTGGAGATAATTCATATCTGTGTTATACAGAAAACAAAATCTTATAGTCCATGGCACTAGAAGTGTAATATAGTGTGGAATAAGAAGTCTCTGGGAGATGTCAGGGAGAAGGAGGAGAGACATTTATTTTGTTTAGTTGTGATATTATCGCTACTGTTACATACAGCAGGTAAATCCTTAATCCAATGTCAGATGGGAAACTTCGCGTGTAGTAGCAGTTATGTGTTAGCACTTTACTTCATTTTCCTTCAGATTGTCCTGATGAAAGTCATTATAGTAACAGACTAAACAGGAGAAACCAAATTTCCTGCTCACAAGCCACATATTCCAGCTCAGGCTGGAGGATCTCCATTCATTCCCTTGCCACAAGAAAGATATAATCCCCCTGTCAAGCAATAGGTGTGTCCCATGACCTGCTGCTAGTGGATCATGTTTGGAACAATTTTAACTGGGCATTAGCTAGGAAGCATCCTTGTTGGCACCTTTGAAATTAGGAGAGTGAGATATGTAGTCTGTAGCTGTATGGGATCATCAAGCCCCTGACAGAGGGTAACCTGAATGAACCTACAGGGTAATCTCATGTTCTTCTTCTCATACTCGCACTTTAATTCTGGTCACTTACTTATGACCATAAGTGAGGATGGAGACATCGACTGACTAGACTGACTAATGACTTGACCTTTTATCTCTCACATCAGTACCACATATCAGTTCAGTACTGCCTTTGTTTGCTTGTCAGCCTGTCATGCTCTCCATTGCTATTATTCATGAACAAGGCCCCAAGCTACTTATTTATACTCATTATGTAAGGGTGCCTGATTGCTACAACCTGAGGAGAAAACACCACTCATTCTGAGAACCATGATGTGACATTCAGAGCTGTTAGTTTTCATTCCAACCACTTCAGAGACAGTAGTTAATTCCTTGAGTGATTTTTTGAGATCACAGTCTGATGAAGCTAAAAGGAAAAGATAATTTGGAAACAAATGAGATGCCACCGCTGTACCCCTAAACCAGGTAATTTTTCAACTATCACTTGAGCTTGCTCTCCCACCAATGAAAATCCTGAAGAGGAGTAGTGATAAGACAGATTCTTCATTTTGTGTTCAAAATTTATGCTACAGTATTCAGGTCTATGACCACCCATTGAACAAAATTAACATTGGATGGCATATCACCAAACACAATTCAGCAAATGTTCATTCATTGAATGTTCACTTCAGCGAACATGCGAGATGGGGAAAGTAACTAGCTGGCCAATACTTCCCCGTCTCACACACAGACGTACTTCAAACCCCCCACAGCCCCTAAGCATATATACCAACTACGAGATCACACTACACTGGTGAAAAGTGGATTTTCTACTGTTTTTTCCAGGTTGTTTTGTTTAATATTTGGGCGTGTTTTTTGACATTGAATAGTTTACCCAGCTGATGTTTAGGGTAGGTAAAACCACACAAGGATCATGTTTTCATTGATTTTTACATAATAAAATTTAGTCAGGAAATCCTCATACTTTGTAGGGGACATAGAGGGTGTGCAGTCGAGACTTCTAATATTTCATTCTCAACCACTGCTGATAATTATTGTATCAGCATTTTCTACTAATGAAAAGATTTCCTTGTCTTCTGGCTTTTAAATGTTTGTTTACAAACAGTGAGACATCATCACTTCCTGTCGCTTATGGTCAGCAACAATGTAATGTGGTTTACCCGAGAATTTATGATAAGCATTTTGAGTGTCTAAGCCCTGTTTCAGTGATTGCACCGATGTCAACTTCCTGTAAGCAGAGAAAAGCTTCTGCATCACCCCTTTTACTGCTAAGACTTCTGTTTTTTTTAGCAGGGCCGCATTCACCTCTAATTTTTAGTACGGTTATTTTTCATTATATCCTTGAAATTTGAAGAGATCTTAAATATGAGACTGGAGGGATTGAAAATTTCCTGTTCAGCATTTTTGGTGTCTGGAAGGAGAGGTAAAGCCAACCAGACGCATCTGTCTTTGACACCATGTCCTTAGTCATTGAATAAAGACCAGACTTTGTCTTGATAGGCAGGTTTGTCTGAGGTAATGAGAGGATTTTTCTAAGCTGTAATCTTTTTTCCCACTCTAGGATGCCTGAAAATCCATCCATATCCTGCTGCACAGTTAAAAAGACAAGAGCTTCTTAAATTGTTCACTCTGTTGCAAGTAATGACACTATCATAATTAGCTGCACTTCTTTTTAACCTTGTTGACATGCCCTTAATTTTGACCCCAGGAAAGCATAAAGTGTCACTATCTCCTTAAAAAGTCCAGTGAGGATTTTGTCTGTTTTACATACAATGAAGTCACCTATTACCAAAATGACTTTTGGTGTCAACAGATTGCATTGTCTACTTTACAGGCTTTTGAGCCTGACTAGATTCATCGCTAATCACAGATTTTCTGTTACAATGTACTCTACCACTGCAGCTATGGGATGATCCTGTAGGTTTGATTTCTTATGGTCAGTGGGAGGTCTGCATGATATGTTACATGCATAAGATGCTTGTTTTGTTGAGCTTATGGCAGTACATGTGAAGCTTTTGAATGTGTAGTCTTCAGTACTTCAGCATATATAGCAGTAGGGGGTTCTGTGTGTGTGTGTGTGTGTGTGTGTGTGTGTGTGTGTGTGTGTGTGTGTGTGTGTGTGTGTGTGTGTACAAAGACTTTGTTTCTCACTCATTTAGAATATGATGAGCATCTGACTTAGCCAGGGATGCAAATTCAGTAGCAGTAATAAAGTGCAGAGACAGATGGAATTCAGACACTTTTCTCAGGTACATTAGATGATTGTTATTTATATTCCCTTTAGATCCAAGTTTGCTTTTGATTACAGGCCACTGCTTCATATGTAGAGCAGCCTCTAGACCAACAATCAGACCGGATGGCTTTAATTTCGGTCTTGATCCTGCCCATTGGATGGTAGTTTGGAAAGGATACCCAGGTTTATTGTGGTTCCATTTGTTACCTTCCATTAAGAGACTATTTGCTTTCAACAGGGTACTAAACACATTGCTAATACATTTGAGTGGCAGAGATGTTACATTCCAAAATGCATCCTTTTTGGTAAAATGTTGACAAACTTAACTATCCTGTGTTAGAAGTTCCTGTTCAATCCACTGTTTTGGTCAGCCATCATACTGCGATTAACTTGGAATGATGCTTGAAAACTAGCTGATATTGAGATTATACATCAATTTTTCAATCACAGGATATCCAGAGCAGAAGGTCTAATTAGTTTCTCTGGAATCGAATGTATGGACTTTGATAGCATTGAATGTTATGGATTTGGACTTGTTTAATTTATAGTTGGCACTGCGTGTTCAGGCATTATTGTTGGTATATATATATATATATATATATATATATATATACACACACACATATGACAATATTATAATATTTATGGGTCAGAAAATGGGGGCATGCAGAACATGCTGGTGGATGAGTGCCTTTTATGGCCTCCCCCCCTTCATTCCCCCCTGCTTTTCCAAACCATACGTAATTGAGTTACTCCATCAAGAGGCAGAGAATTGGAGCAGGTAAAATTTATAATTCATGGTGGAGCCAAGGTGACAAGGTTGTTTGGAAGAACTGTCTGGCATGGGTGGGATGACTCCAAGCAACAATTAATGGAAAAGTTCAGTTTTGCTTTTTGTGTTTTTTTTAAATACCTGTATTAAAATATCACTTACACATATACAGGTACACATACATTAACATAAATGAAAAAAACATACTAATATGTTTTCCATTTGCACACATTACATGTTCACTTTCTTTATAACTACTGCCTTTCTGTCTAGCATTACATAAATCGTTCAGTTCCTGCCTTCCTTTAAACCTCACTCGCCCTCCTTCTGAACATTATTCTGTATGAGTTGTTCCCACAAATTCCATTTATTTTTATGTAATTTACTCCTTCCCTTTTCCAAAAATCCATCTTCTAGTTCTTTTATCTCTTTTACATATATCCAATACTTCAAATGTAGTTAGCTTAGATTCTGATTTCCATTTTCTAGGAATAGATTTTTTGACAGCCAACAGAATAAATTTGATAAGACCTTACTACAAAACCACACCAATCTATATCTATCAGATTTGATAACACCTTTGCCACTCTTTAGCTAATATAAACATTTTATAATCATGGTTTAAAATTGGAATGGTTCTATATGAAGCTAGGTCTGATGGGTCTTTACCCTCTTTAGGTAACACAGCCACCACAGCTTTCTTCCAAGATGATAGTGCTTCCCTTCCTTTAAAAATACTACTAAACAAAATCTTCCAGATCTTTATCTTTCATCCTAACTTTCAAACTTCTGCAGAAATGCCATCTATTCCTGGAGACTTCCCTGCAGAATGATTATACCTCACCATTTTTATCTCATCTCCTCCTATCTGAACTATTAGCTGTTGAGCTCATCTTCCTCCACTGTTCACATAATTAAGTCTTTCATAAATATTTCAATATGTGCCCTTTCTTGGCTTCCACATTATTGTGCTTTGTACAAATTTTCATAAAATTTCTGAAATACCTCTAATACATCTGCAAGATCTCTGGTTATTTTTGTCGTCATAGGCTCCCGAAGTTTGGTGACAATCCTTTCTACTTTCTGTGCCTAAGTCACTGTGCTCTGGAGTTGTTATCAAAAAATAATTGTTAACAGCAATCTTTCTAAACTAATGCATATTATCTGAACATTCCCTTATTTTCTCTTTAACATTCTGCAGTTGTTTCTCTTCTTGTTCTATAAGATTCCCGTTATTCTCCACTACTTTGTCAGGTCTTCTACATAACTCCTATTACTTCTTAACAATATCTCTTTCTTTCTTTTATTTCTACCAGATTTTTTAAACTTCTAAACTCCATTTTATTTTACCCCACTCACTACCTATTCCTTCTTAAGAGATTTCCACCTTCCCTAATAACTTTCAAATAATTTCCACTACCCGTTACATAAATTCCTATCTTTTTAACAGGTAGGTAGGAAAGCAAAAGTGTTTAATTTTTACTTCATTACCATGCATTTTATTTTAGTTTTTATTGGTGCATGATCAGAAATAGACTTTGGATATGTGTTGTAGCTTTAAATTAAATGTACACATTCCTGTGAAATATAATTTTAATCCAATCTAGCACAGCTATTGTACCTCAGGGAATAATGCGTAAATTCTTTCTGATTGCCTACTATTGAATTCATGTCTTCTATACCAAATATTTTCATAAATTATTTCAGAAATATACCCTCTTTTGTTATATTTTCCCTTCTAGGTTTCCCTGATATATCATCTCTATTGCAAATCAAGTTCCAGTCCCAACCTATAAGTAATATTTCCTGCTAAAAGCTGATTATTTCTCCCCAGATTTTTTTAATTTCCATAATAGCAGTTTTTGGTAGAGTATAAATATCTGCCAGCATAATCCTCCCTTGCCAATAGTCCCTTACTACCACAAATCTACAATTATTGTCTTTTTTCCTCCACTATCACTCTAGCAATCAGTATTATTACTCCCCTTTTCCTTTGTCACTGATATTCTGCTGAAAATCTATCCTGAAATCCTTTGTTTGTCAAAGTCACATGCTCGTTTATTTCCAAATGTGTCTCCTGCAACATTGCTATTTGCACTCTAAATTTTTTAATATAATGCAATAGTCTTTCCCTTTTGTCTAAACCTGCATAAACCTGCAGGGCCATTTACATTCCAAGATACTATGGATAGAGTAGCTATTATGATAAAAAGTTATTGTTCTCACTTATACATGACAGTTTTGTTAAATGTGTATTTCAAACTTGTGTCTTACATGCATACACTAATGTTTGGCAGTCTGATCTTTTCTACAGTTGTTTCTTCTCATCTTTATTTGAACATGTGTCACATTTCTCAAGACTTTTTTGTTTTAAGGAAAACCTTCAAACAAAAAACTAAATATATTTTCAAATCACCCTCATTTCCCTATTAATGTAGAACAAACACTCACAAAACTATGTACATTTTTAACAAATGCAGTTTAACCCTCCAGATAGGGACAATTGCCCCAAACTGATAGCTGCACCCACAGGCATAATCTAATCTAAAATTAATGTTTCCCCATGCTAAAGTGCATGTTACAGCCTATGTTTACTCTTACCATTATTACTCTCTGTTATTTTCATATATATAGCCCCTAATGTGAAAAAAACATTCTGTATGCTTTCGGAAAACATTAACTTTTAGCCCTATGAAAAAGAGTACTAGCTAATTTTAAATAAAACTAAATTATATCCTCTTCTATTAAATGCATTACAGGATTAAGGCTGCTGGGGTGCTACTATCTGTTGTTTACTTATGATCATTTCAAACTTTATTTTCCACTGAACTGCTTCTCATTTTACCTTTAAATTTTGCATTTCCCTCAGCAAGGAATGCTCAGAACTCTGAAGATTAAATTGTTTGTACCTGCAGATAGCTTATCTCCATGTAAAAGTAGTTGGCTATGAAAAAAACTGCCAACAGCTTGCATTTGTTTGAAGAAAATATTGTCCTCTAACTCTACTATTTTTTACAATATCTCTTCTTGAGAAGCCTCTTGCTCAGCCAGCTCTTTCTTTGTTTCAACCTATGATTTTTTACTGTTTTATTAATTCATCTGACTAGCTAGTTAAAGTTTATTTTATTTTTTTCCATCCTTTTTATTTGAGTTGATATATTTCTCCAGTGTTTCATTTATTTTCATCAACTCTGACAATATCTGATTTATTTTTCTCCTAAATTATGCAAGCCATCTCTTAAACCTAAACTGAAGTTTGAACTGCTTTTTGCTGAACAACTGCAGAATTCTTCCCAGTGTTTTCTTTTTACCTTTTCTGGTTGATTTTCTTTCATATTGCAAAATTGCAGGCATCTGAGCAGTGCACTTACTAGCCAGTAACTGAATTTTACCCCAAAACAGTTTCAATGGCATTTCTTCTGTTTTCACACTGGGAGATATTAAATTAAGTTGTTGACCAGTTTGCAGCCACTTTGGAAGGCAAAATTCACTTTTGGTTTTAAACACATTTTTCATATGGTATTGGATGTAATTCATTACAAAACAAGTTTATTGGTTGAGTTTATGTATAGAAGTTATTCAATAAAACTGGTATAATGAACTCAGAATTTGGTGTGGCAGGTATAGAACTATGTTCGTTATGCAGGAGTGGAAAAATTACCTGGAATGTTGAAAGCATACTGTGTATCTAATAGCTATAACAAGTTCATTCACTGGTTAGAGTATGTAACTGCAGGAGTTCCATTTGTCATAAAATAATAATAATAATAAAATTATCTGCGAAGTTCAGAATTTGGAAATCTTACTGTAATAATAAAAAAATGAACCATCATGAAGATATGGTTGTCCAATTAGATGCAGTTTTGCAATATATTGCATTAGATATGTCACAATGTGTGTGTAATTGAAGCACTATGTGTAACATCCACTGAGAGGTGAGATCTGACTTTTAGATTAGAGAGAAACATGGCACAGGAATGTAGCTCAAGTTTATTTCCACTGCATTTTTTACAGAAGGAAGTTTCTGGCTGATGACCAGAGAATGTCAGTGGAAATGCTGCAGCTCTGTCCTGCAACAAGAGAGCAAACAGTGCTTTAGGCATACAGAGCTGAGGTCTCATAGCATAAAGTCTTTATTTTCTTTTACCACTAATACTAAAAGGAGACAATAAATGGAAGCATCTGAGCTCAGAGTTTACCAAACCCTAAATACAAGCATATTAGTTAATGCACTTAGTTGACAGTCATGTATTTTATAATAAAATGTTAACTCTAGCATGTATTATACAAAGCCATCTTTGGAAGTTCTTCAGCTGGGTTTGGATCATAATTCTAATGATTTTCTATCATGACATGTTAGATAAGTCCCAACTACCTTTCTCCTTAGCCTAAACAGAATAATTGCCAAATATTTTATTTACAGGTGGCTAAAATCTGCAACATCAGCTCAGTTAAAAGTCTGGATCGTACTTGTTTAGGATGAGTATATATGGATTCACTTTAGAAGCTCGAAATACTGAACTATTGAAATTCAGTATTTCAAGCCCATAAAGTGGAATCCAGCGAAAGCTCAGAAGTGCAAAATTCAAAACCTCAAACACATGAGGTTTTGAATTTCACGCTTCTGAGGTTTCGTTGTGGTTATGGATTCAGGTAAGTGTGTATGTGTTAAGGGTTTTGGGTAGGGGCTGTGGTGTATGTTAGTGTGTTTTGTTGCTGTGATGTGTGTGTGCGAGGATAATGTAGCGTGTGTGATGGCGTTTTGTGTGTGTTTGTATGTAGTGCAACCTCAGAGTTAGAATATTTAAGTGGGGGGTGTGGGAGGTGTAGGGAGCTTGCCCCCCTGCTTTTATGTAGTAGAGAGCTTGTGTTTGTGTGTGGGAAGGAAGGTGTGTGTGTGTGTGTGTGTGTGTGTGTGTGTGTGTGTGTGTGTGTGTGTGTGTGTGTGTGTGTGTGTGTGTGTGTGTGTGCAGTAGAAGCATGAAATTCAAAATCTCTGGTGTGCGAGATTTTGAATTTTGCGTTTCTGAGTTTTTGCTGTTTTAAGGTTTTGACTTTATAGCCTCGAAATAATGAATTTCGATATTTCAGTATTTTGAGGATATAAAGTGAATCCATATATATATATATATATATATATATATATCTGTGCAGTAACTGAAACCTGGTTCAAGGCTTCAGAGAGCACCCCAGCACTACCGGGCTACAACTCATACCACATTTTTCGGCCACAGAACATGGACCGAAACTTGCTGGCTACTGAGACTTGTCTGCATATATCAACTGGACATCAACTGGACACAAGCTGATTTAAGTATACTTTTCCCTGCACTTATTTAAGATTTGAGTCAGTAAATACTGTGGGTCTTTTACTCAGTAAATATTGTGTCTTTGTCTCTCTGCAATTAAGTTGACTGACGTGTGAAAAAGTGTAGCCATCTGGGCTCATTGAAAGTTTTTAGACTGCTTTGAAATTCCTTTGTTAGTGTTAGTTAGCCTGGGGGGGGTTGATAGCATTAAAATCTGTATTGGTTACATTTATAAAATCTGTATTGGTTACATTTATAGTAATCATTTTAATTGGAGTTGCTGGCTACTGTGACTTGTCTGCATATATCAACTGGACATCAACTGGACACAAGCTGATTTAAGTATACTTTTCCCTGCACTTATTTAAGATTTGAGTCAGTAAATATTGTGTGTCTTTGATTCAGTAAATATTGTGTCTCTGTCTCTCTGCAGTTAGTTCCCCACCCCTCCTCCCTGTTTCCTGTTGTGGTGTTAATCTTGGTGGCTTTGGAATTGCCCGTCCCTGCTGTAAATCTGTTTTTGCACACTCCTCCTGGATCCATCTCATTTGCTCATTCAACTGAGTACAGTGAGATCATATTTTGATTTCAGATATTCCTACCAGTCCCATCTCCTCTGCGGTGTACAGAGAGAGCACTTGGAAAGGACATTCCCCTATAGTATGTTAATCTGCTCTGTTTCCTCCCTCTCCAAAAAAAAAAATTTTTAGCACTTCATCTGCTTTACTGTATTTGTGTTTCTTCCTACTTTATTACCTTATTTTGCTTTTGCCTCTTCTTAAAAGTACTCAATTGAATTTATTCTGCTGCCTTTATTACTGCTTGTTAGTAGCCTGATTAAATTGTAACTGTTATTCTAAGGCCCTTGGTTTAAGCACTTGGGCCTCAAACCAGTTGTTTTACATTAAGGATTGTGGTATGCACTGTTGTGGCAGGACAGGTAGTGTACATCCTTCTAAGTTGGGAACTGCTGATTGAAGGCTCAGTGTCTGTTATTCTAAAAGTGTATTAGTTCTGGGTTAAGCACTTGGGCTTCAGGCCAGTTATTTTACATTAAGAAGGTTTGTGGTCTACACTCTTGTGGGAGGAGAGGCTAGATTCTGCCCTTCTGAGCTGGGAATTTCTGGTTAAAGGCTTATTGCGCATGCTTTCTTGAACTGTTTCTTTCTGAAATCGGTACGCCTTGTTTGCTGTAGCATAGACTAGATTCAGGCCGGCTGGATCTAGCTTTGTTTGTATAACTTGTGCACTGATCCAGGCTGTCTTTTTTGGAGAAGGTTTTTCTGTACCCTAGTGGCAGGACTGTGCAGATAGAACTTGTCTAATTGAAGACTGCTGGAACAGGGCTCAGTTTTGAGCTTTTTAACTGGTTAATTGGGTAAAGTGTTGTTTTGATTGTATCTGCTCTATTTTCTGAAAAAAAAAAAATATATATATATATATATATATATATATATATATATATATATATATACTTGTTTCCTGCCTTTCTGAACTAGTATAGTCCAGTTTTCAGGTTATTGCTGAATCCAGGGCTGTGTTACAAGTTTCTGTGTTGCCCATACCATACTTAGATAGAAGGAAGTTTCTCTGATCACCTGTGAGAGAGGGGAGCTTTGAACAGCCTATCTGTCCCTGGAGGAGTGGTTTCAGCCCAGAAGTTAGTAGTTTATTGGCCATTTTGGGCTAATTTTGACTGTATCTGCTCCATATTTTTTGAAAAAAAAAAAACTTGTTTCCCGCCTTTCTGAACTAGTATAGTCCAGTTTTCAGGTTATTGCTGAATCCAGGGCTGTGTTACAAGTTTCTGCGTTGCCCATAACTTACTTGGATAGAAGGAAGTTTCTCTGTTCACCTGTGAGAGAGGGGAGCTTTGAGCAGCCTATCTATCCCTGGAGGAGGGGTTTCAGTCCAGAAATTAGTAGTTTATTGGCCATTTTGGGCTAATTTGTATCTCTTTCACTTCCCTGCTATAAAAAACGCATTTGCGCAGTTTTTGCGCTTGTATTCTGCTCAGCAAGTGCCTTACAGGTGTTCTGCAGAGTCTGCAGCAGCAGAGAGACAAAAGAGTGACTTTGGAGTGATTAAGTATCATTTTTTTGTTTTTCTTGCTGTCTTAACTAATTCTGCCTAAAACACCATTTTTTAGTGAATCTGTGGTTTAAAAAGTTTGTTATTGCTACATATTGTACTTATTTGCTGTCTGCACTTGAATTAAGTCATTTTTGTGTTTAAATAATCTGTTTAACTGTTGTAGGCTACACACTAAAGTGCAATATCCTTTTCTGTGCATTTAAAGTGTTGTTTTGATTGTATCTACTCTATTTTCTGAAATGAAAAAAAAATATATATATATATATATATATATATATATATATATATATATATATATATATATATGTATATATACTTGTTACCCACCTTTCTGAACTAGTACAGTCCAGTTTTCAGGTTATTGCTGAATCCAGGACTGAATTACAAATTTCTCTGTTGCCCATACCTTACTTGGATAGAAGGAAGTTTCTCTGTTCACCTGTGAGAGAGGGGAGCTTTAAGCAGACTATCTTTCCCTGGAGGAATGGTTTCAGCCCAGAAGTTAGTAGTTTATTGACCATTTTGGGCTAATTTTTATTGTATCTGCTATATTTTCTGAAAAAAAAAAACTTTTTCACGACTTTCTGAACTAGTATAGTCCAGTTTTCAGGTTATTGCTGAATCCAGGGCTGTGTTACAAGTTTCTGTGTTGCCCATACCTTACTTGGATAGAAGGAAGTTTCTCTGTTTACCTGTGAGAGAGGGGAGCTTTGAGCAGCCTATCTGTCCCTGGAGGAGTGGTTTCAGCCCAGAAGTTAGTAGTTTATTGGCCATTTTGGGCTAATTTCTATCTCTTTCACTTCCCTGCTATAAAAACTGCATTTGTGCGGTTTTGTGCACCAGGCAGTGCCGTTTAGCTAGAGTTAAACTGTTCTCGGCTCCACGAAGACTACTCTTCAATTTTTCCCTTGGAACTAGACACACCTTCAACTTTAGCACTCAAACCATTCATTTCACAGTCAAGCACTTGCTTAAAACTCATAGCAAGCACTAATTAACTCTAGCACTAGACCGCCCTATACTGTCCAGAAGGACAAGGCTCTCTATTCATCCCCACCAGCCAATCAGAAAAACAGCTTACTCTACCTATTCAGGCATGTCCAAAGGGCAGTTTCCAGTGTACTCTCCAGTCCAACTGGTGAATCTGGGTATTTTGAGGCAATGTTACAACTGCCTCATGTACACAGACAACCCTCTCCTCCTACCACCAAACACTAATATATGCGAGAGATGCAATTATACAGCCAAACTGGAGGCAAAGCTCTCTCAACCCAAGACTAGAACTGACAGTCAAGAGGAGAAGGGTAACACTTGCAACACACCACCAGTCTCACATAGACCTAATAAACCAACACCGGCGAATAACACACATGAATACATGAAAACATACTCGGAGGCTCTAAATAAAAACCTGCAAAAGCAACAGAGACCTCCAAAGCAGACATCCAAGCAACCTCCACACCCCATCACCAACCATGAAACACATACTTCACATAATCAGTGTGCCATGCAATCACAGCCCTTAACGCAAAATAACATTCCCAACACACTAGTAACAGGCGACTCTATAGTCAGGCACACTGATGTCCCACTAACTAGGCTAACTAGGAGAAGGTTACAGTTAGCTGCCTGTCGGGTGCCAGGTTCCGCCACATAACACAAGCACTCAGGTCACTCCAGAACAAGTTCAAATACAACTCTGTCATTATCCATGTCGGTGTGAATGACCTCAGACATACCTCCCTGTACTACATGAAAAGAGACATGGAAGAGCTCTCTGATCATGTATCCCAGGCTGGTATGACCCTGACCCTGAGTAGCATCCTGTCCTCACCAAGAATGATGCCACAGTATAAAGAAAAAATGATCAATTTCAACAACTGGCTAAGTTTCTGGTGTCATTCAAAGGGGATTCAGTATCTGTCCACGTGGGATGACATGCTCAACAAGCCACGTTGCTTCACAAGAGATGGCTTGCACCTGTCACCCTTAGGCTTTCAAATACTGGCCAAGGCTCTTGCCACCACCATAGTGCCTTTTTTAGGCAAGACTCAAAAGACAAACCCACCACCATAAATAGCACAAGTAACCAAAAACTGAGGGTAATGCTACTCAACACCAGAAGTTAAAGCTCAAAATGCACGCACTCGAGGCACTCCTCAGTATGGAGAACATCAACATCTGTGCAGTAACAAAAACCTGGTTTAAGGCTCCTGAGAGCACCCCAACACTACTAGGCTATAAGTCATACCATACCATTTGGCCACAGCACAAGGACCGAAAAACAAAAGGTGGGGGTGTATCCATATTCATCAAGGATACCCACACCTCCAGGTTAGTGGCACAGCACAATGCATCAGAGATCATCCATGTGCAACTAACAATGGGAAAAACTGCAATCCAAATTGTAGCTTGCTACAAATCACCCACCATGGCCGTGGACTCCCATTCCGCATTTCTGGAGACACTGGGAAATATGAAGGTCCTACCAAACACCCTAATACTGGATGATTTCAATTACCCAAACATAAACTGGGAGAACTACTCATGTACTAGCTCCCTTGCCCAATGCTTCCTAGAATTTATAAACTCGAATGCCCTGGATCAACTGGTCAACACCCCCACAAGAGGGAACAACATATTGGATCTGGTCATCACCAACATGGGTGACCGGTGTTCCACACCGAAGGTCAACCCCTCGCTGATTAGATCAGACCATAGACTAATCACTCTGGATATCCACATTCCACCCCCACCCCCAATCAAGGAAACCACCATGAAAAACTTTTCAAAAGCAAATTTCACGTTACTTAAGACCGAGGTGGAAAGGTTCACAGCCCCCATGCTAAAGGACAATGCTGTCCAAGCTGCTGAAACCTTTACAAAGGCACTCTATGAGCATCTGCAGGAATGCATGGATCATGCTATCCCAAGTAAAACTAAGACTCACTCCTCCAAGAAAAGGAAACCAGTCTGGTGGACCCTGCCATAAACAAGCTGTACAACAGAAGGAGGAAACTAGTACAAAAAAGAGTAAAATCCCAAGAAGGAAAGACATCCCTGATCAGTATCAGCAAGAAACTACGATCCCTCATTAAATCATCCAAGGTTAGTTTCGAAAGAAAAATTGCCAATAACTCCAAAGATAACCACAAAGCGTTCTTTAGCTATGTCAAGAACCTAAGTGGAAACTCTCAGATCTGCTCTGAGTTAGTGCAGAATGGCACAAAATACACTGAACCAACTGATATTGCCAACATTCTGGCAGACAGGTTTAGTGCAAACTTCACCCCCCTCTCACCCCCTATAGGGCCCATAACCATACCAGAACAATGTAGGACCCCATCAATCACTGACACACAGGTTAAAACAGCCCTATCCAAAGCCAAAAACACAGGTTCAATGGGACCGGATGGTGTCCCAGGCTATGTCTTACAAGAGCTCCAAAATGAACTAACCCCTCACCTAAACACACTGCTCAAACTCAGCCTCTACAGGCTACATACCCACAGAGTGGCACACAGCAACAGTTATCCTGCTCCACAAAGGTGGAGCCAAAACAGACCCCGGGAACTATCGCCCTATAAGCCTAACTAGCCTGGTCTGCAAGGCTATGGAATGCATCATCATGGAGCTCATTAACAGAGACAATGGGAACCTCCAAACCTTGGAACCTACCCAGTTTGGCTTTGTTAAGGACAGATTATGCCTCCTAAACCTGGTGGACTTCTTTGAGATGGTTTCCAAGGCATTAGACGAGGGAAAGGAGGTTCACACAGCCTACCTAGACCTCGCAAAGGCTTTTGACACCATTCCCCATTTTAGTATTATAGACAAGCTCACCAGCTTGAACATAAACCTCTACGTCACGAGATGGGTTGCCAACTGGCTCATGGATAGACTCCATAATGTGAGTGTTGCAGGCTCTATGTCTGACTCTAAACCAGTTACAAGTGGCATCCCCCAGGGCTCAGTCCTAGGACCCCTCCTGTTCGGTATATACTTCTCAGAGGTACAGGCAAGCATAGGAGGACTATGGCTGACCAAGTTTGCAAATGACTGCAAACTAGGGGCCATAATTGATTCTCCAGCTGATACAGACACCCTCCAGATGGGTCTCACTGAGATGGATACCTGGTGTCAAAATCATGGCCTCAAGCTAAGTGCCAAAAAGTGCATAGTCATCCCCTTTGGAAAAAACAAAGTACCCATGAACTAAAACATAGGTGGTAGTCCCCTAAATACAAAAAATGTAATAAGGGATCTGGGGACCCAAGTAGATAGTAATCTCTCCTTTGATAATCATATTGCCAAGGTGGTTAGAAAATCCTTCTATGTGGCCCACCTAATCAAAAAAGGGTTCACATCTAGAACAAAATATGTTATTGTGCCTCTCTACTCATCACTCATTAGCCCCATCATAGAATATAATGCCCCATTTGGGATGTACCTTACAAGACACCTGCAACAGCTGGAAAGACCACAAAAGTACCTCACCAAGTGGATTACTGGCCTCAAACAGATGCCCTATGCAGCCCGACTCAAAAAACTACAGCTGTACTCGATTGCATACCGCTTACTCAGAGGTGATCTCTGCCTGACATACAAGGCCATGTCCAACCCAGAATTGATGGACATGCTCCACCTAAAAAAAAAACAAATCCTGGAGAGCCACACACTCTAGAGATATAAACCTCACCACAATGATAAATATGACATGCTGGAGGGATAGACTCCCCTTGCTTTGGAACAGGATTCCAATATACATCAGGCAGAGCCCCTCACTAACACTCTTCAAGAGAAAACTTGACAGGTGGATGGGAAACAGAACATTTACCCCGGGGATCACTGCAGTGGCTCTGCTGGACAGTGGCACAGGGAACTAATGGCTCTGCTGGACAGAGGCACAGGGAACTAATCTAAGGGGGTGGTGAAAGCCAACACATTCTGGCTAGGCTTACAAATGCCCTTGGGCAGATAGCCTAGTACTTACCTATGAACCTATGAAACACAAAAGGAGGGGGTGTATCCATATTCATCAAGGATACCTACACCTCCAGGTTAGTGGTGCAGTATGATACCTCTGACATCATCCATGTGCAACTAACATTGGACAAATCTGCAATGCAAATTGTGGCCTGCTACAGATCACCCTCCATGACCCAGGACCACCACTTTGCCTTTCTGGAGACAGTAGAAAACATGAAGGTCCTACCAAACACCCTGATACTGGGTGATTTCAATTACCCTACCATTAACTGGGAAAACTACTCAAGTACAAATTCCCAGGCCCAGTGCTTCCTGGAATTCATCAACTCAAATGCCCTGGATCAGCTGGTAAACTCCCCTACCAGAGGTGAAAACATATTGGACCTGGTCATCACCAACATGGGTGACAGGTGTTCCACACCGGAGGTCAACACGTCACTGGTTATATCAGACCATAAACTAATCACTCTGGATATCCACACCCCACCACCACCACCAAATAAGGAAACCACAGTAAAAAAACTTTTCTAAAGCAAACGTCACCTTACTTAAGACAGAGGCGTTAAGTTTCACAGCCCCACGCTAAAGGATAATGCTGCCCAAGATGCAGAAACCTTTACAAATGCACTCTATGAGCACCTACAAGGATGCATGGATCATGCCATCCCTAGCAAAACCAAGACTCACTCCTCTAAGAGAAGGAAACCAGTCTGGTGGACCCCTGCCATAAACAGGCTATACAATAGAAGGAGGAAACTAGTTCAGAAAAAAAGCAAATCCCAAGAAGGAAAGACATCCCTGATCAGTATCAATAAGAAACTAAGGTCCCGCATAAAATCATCCAAGGCTAACTTCGAAAGAAAAATAGTCAAGGATTCAAAAGATAACCACAAAGCCTTCTTTAGCTATGTTAAGAATCTAAGTGGCAACTTGCAGATATGCATTGAGCTAGTGCAAAATAGCAAAAAATATACTGAACCTTCTGATACTGCCAACATCCTGGCGGATAAATTCAGTGCAAACTTCACTGGCCCACAACAATACCGGAAAACTGCAGTGTCCCAGAAATCACAGACACACAGGTGAAAACAGCCCTTTCAAAAGCCAAAAATACAGCGTCAATGGGGCCAGATGGTGTCCCAGGCTGCGTCCTGCACAAACTACAGAATGAACTAACCCCCCACCTAAACACGCTGTTCAACCTCAGCCTCTCCACAGACTATGTGCCCATAGAATGGTGCACATCAATGGTTATTCCGCTCCACAAAGGAAGGGCCACAACTGACCCTAGTAACTATCACCCCATAAGCCTGACTAGCCTGGTCTGCAAGGCTATGGAGCACATCATCATGGAACTCATTAACAAAGACATTGGGAACCTCCAAACACTTGACCCAACCCAGTTCGGCTTTGTTAAGGGCAGATCATGCCTACTAAACCTGGTTCACTTCTTCGAGACAGTCACCAAGGCCATAGACGAGGGAAAGGTGGTTCACACAGCCTACCTTGACCTCGCCAAGGCTTTTGACACCATTCTCCACTCGGGTATTGCAGAAAAGCTCACCAGCCTGAACATAAACCCCTACATCACGAGATGGGTTGCCAACTGGCTTACAGACAGAACTCACACGGTAAGAATAGCGGGCTCTAGGTCCGACTCTAAACCAGTCACAAGTGGTGTCCCACAAGGCTCGGTCCTGGGACACTTCTCAGAACTACAGGCAAACACAGGAGGACTATGGCTAACCAAGTTTGCCGATGACTGCAAACTGTGAGCCATAATTGATTCTCCAGCTGACACGGACATCCTCCAAAAGGGCCTTACTGATATGGACACCTGGTGTCAAAGTCATGGCCTCAAGCTTAATGTCAAAAAATGCATAGTCATCCCATTTGGGAAAAATAAAACACCCATGAATTATCACATAGGTGGCAGCCCCCTTAATACAGAAGAGGTAATAAGAGATCTGGGGACCCAAGTAGATAGTAATCTCTCCTTTGACAATCATATTGCCAAAGTAGTTAGGAAATCCTTCTCTGTGGCCCATCTAATTACTAAAGGGTTTGCATCTAGAAATAAAGAGGTTATAGTGCCCCTCTACTCGTCACTCATTAGACCCATCATAGAGTACAATGGCCCATTTGGGATGTACCTCACAAGACACTTCCAACAGCTGAGCTGGAAAGACCACAAAAGTACCTCACCAAGAGGATTACTGGCCGCAAACATATGTCCTATGCAGCCCAACTGAAAAAACTCCAGCTGTACTCAGTGGCGTATCGCTTACTCAGAGGTGATCTCTGCCTGACTTACAAAGCCATGTCCAACTCAGATTTGATGGACATGCTCCACCTAAAGAAATCCAAGTCACTGCGAGCCACATGCTCTAGTGAGCTAAACCTCACCACAGCAATGAATAGAACATGCTGAAGGGATAGATTTTTGTCACAGAGACTCCCCATGCCTTGGAACAAAATTCCTAACTACATTAGGCAGAGCCCCTCACTAACACTCTTTAAGAGAAACCTTGACGGGTGGATGGGTAACAGAAAATACACCCCTGGGATCACTTCATTGGCTCTGCTTGACAGAGGCTCAGTTAATTAATCAATGGGGTGGAGAAAGCCGACACACTCTAGCTAGGCTTATAAATGCCCTCGGGCAGATAGCCTAGTACCTACCTATGAACCTATGAACATATATATATATATATATATATATATATATATATATATATATATATATATGTACACACACACACACACACACACACACACACACACACACACACACACACATATATATGTATATTTAGATAGGGTGCCCTGCATTTGGTCTAAATGCAGGCTTTACAACATCAGTTTAATCAACCGCATTTGGTCGATATATACAGATGCTCAATAGGCTGACAATCCCTGGGTAGGGGAATATTCAGTAGATATTAAGTATAATTTTTAAAGCTGCAATTGTCTTGTACATCTGTAAAGACTGTAGATTTTGTAGTGTTAATGATTCATTTCAGCATACTAGTTGAGCCATCATGTGTACAGTAAAACATTTGGTTTTGGAACTACATTTTTTTTCTTGGCTGTGGGTCTGTTCTGAGAATTGCTGAAATAAAATTATAGGAAATCTGAAGGTATGAGAGAGCAGGCACAATGATCCAGCAGTTAGATGTGTTGCCTTACAGCCCTTGATTCTTTAGTGTGGTTGTCTGCTGCAATCTTTCTAGCATTTCCTCAATGGATCTATGTAGATTTTCACCAGGCATTCTTCTCCCACACCCTAAAGATGTGCAGAGTGTGTGTGTGTGTGTGTGTGTGTGTGTGTGTGTGTGTGTGTGTGTGTGTGTGTGTGTGTGTGTGTGTGTGTGTGTGTGTGTGCATGTGTGAGTGTGTGCGTGTGTGCGTGTTGGGGGACAATATAAGCATTGTGTATAGGGTGGGAATGTGTGTGTGTGTGTGTGTGTGTGTGTGTGTGTGTGTGTGTGTGTGTGTGTGTGTGTGTGTGTGTGTGTGTCTGTGTATGCATGCATCGATGCATTTTGCAATGAGCCAGAGCTATATCTAGGATTAGTTTCTCTGCCTTATGCACACAGAGTACCAGAATAGGCTGCATCTCAGTGTGAACTTGAAATTGATTAATTTGATTATTAGAGAATTAATGAATGAGCGTCTGAGTATCAGTGTGATATAAGAGCACATTAATTGTTTTTGTTATTTTTTGCTAATTTATAACTACAACAACCAGAAATTACAGGTTACTTGTATAAAAAACGGTGAATATAACTGATGTGACTAGATCCATTTCTGCAGATCAGGTCACTCTGGTAATTAAACAGTTATGCTGTGGCAGAGTTGTTGGAGTGGATGAGATCTGGAAGAAGCAGGGAATGTTGAAAGCACTCAGCTTTTTTGGGGTGTCACAGTTAAATAACCTTTTAGATGTCACATGGAAGGTGCCCATGGAATGGCAAACTGGGATGTTATTCACCATTTTCCAAAAGGGGGACAGGAATGCATGTTACATTTATAAAGATGTGAGGTTTCTCCACCACACTAAGAAAGATTACAAAAGGGTGCCAGAAAGCAGACTGCATCTGATAGATGACCCAGGCAGTCTCCCAGACACCTTAAGTGACCACAACATAATATACTTTATACGTAGTGGAACAAGCATATGCAAAACCACTAACTATATATCCACTAGAAACACAAAAATATTCTCTCCTAAGGTCCTCAACACTTTACTCTGTAACTGTGACTGGACCCCCCCTAAAAACCCTCCCACTTGACCAGGCTGTAGCATATCTCAACAAAACATTTCTACAACACCTAGACACTGTCGCTCCACTGCGCAAAATCAAGGTTAGAACCTCTATAAACCCCTGTCTCAGTAAAGAAACCAAACAAATCCTCAAGTCCAGAGACACTACCTGGCTTTACTATCAAAAAACAAAGAAACACAAAGCCTGATTAAGTACCAAGGACTGTGCAACCATGCAAAAAAATGCATTAGGCTGGACAAAAAATCCTACTACACAACATTACAAACTAAATATCAACACAACCCCCAAAAATTTTGAAAAAATGTAAACTAGCTACTAAATTCCACCCAAAAGGCTACCCCCAAACCAACCACCCCTGACACTAAAGTTCCCATCGAAACACAATTCAACTCCCACTTTGTGAACTCAGTTCTATCCTTAGTATCACAGGACAGTTCCTTCCTCATTACTCCCCCCAACACAAATAACACTAATACAAGCTTTACCCTCAAAACAGTTTCCACCACTTCAGTCAAAAGCATGCTCTCCAACCTAAAAACCTCATCAACAGCAGCCGTCCTACTCTCCATCTATTTCTTGAAACTCACAGCAGATGCTATTGCTATACCAGTCTCCACTCTCATAAACAGATCAGTTGTTGAAAACTATGTGCCCAAAGTCTGGAAAATATCCTATGTTACACCCATACATAAAGGCGGGACCTCCACTGAACTTAATAACTACAGACCCATTGCTTTACTCTCCCCCCTAGCCAAAATCCTAGAAAAATGCATCCATACCCAGATGCTAAGCCATCTCCTAGACAACAACATCCTGTCACCTACTCAGCATGGTTTCAGAACTGCCCATAGTACCACTACAGCCCTCCTCTGCTTCACAGACACAGTAAACCGTCTCAAAAATGAAGGCCTACAGGTGTCAACTCTTTTTTTGGATATGTCCAAAGCATTTGACACAGTCTCACACCAAATCCTGCTAAACAAGCTAAACCAATATTGCCTATCAAATTCCACTCTTACCTGGTTCCAAAGCTACTTAACTGACAGGTACCAAGCTGTGAAATGGAAACATTCTCTCTCTCCTCAGCTGCCCATAACTACAGGAGTCCTACAGGGTTCTATCTTAGGACCACTACTATTCACAGTCTTCACAAATGATCTCCATACCTCTACACAGCATGCATATATCATTCAGTATGCAGATGGCACTACCTTAATGTGTGCTGCACAAAACATTCCCACCCTCCTGCAAACAACTCAACTAGCATTCTCTGACATTGAAAACTACCTTACCAAAGCCCAACTTATCCTCAATCCAAAGAAAACTCAGCTTATGATTATAACCAGTTTTAACAAAAACACTGATAACAGTCAATTCACTATCTACTCCACAAATGCTACTCCAGTCACTCCAGTGGCACAGGCTAAACTATTGGGAATAACCATAGACTCCCACCTAAAATTTGATAGTCATCTCAACTTAACTATTAAAAAAGTACATGCCAAACTGGGATCACTCTACCGTATCAAATCATTTCTTACCAACAACACAAGATCAGCCATTGCTCACTCTCAACTTCTATCCACCCTACTCTATGCATCTCCCATTCTGACTAATCTCAACAAAACTGAACTAAGCAAAATGGAAGCCTGCTATAACAGAATTGCCCGCTTTGCTGCAAATTGCTCATATAGAACTCATCACTGTACTGCTTTGAGACAGCTCTACTGGCTTGACCTGCCCAACCTCCTAACCTACAATCAGCTCTGCCTCTGTCATTCTATCTATTACCTCACCAATATGTGTCCTGCCCTCAAAAACCTAGTACAACATTACTCAGCCAAAAGGCCTCTTAGATCATCAAGCAAACTACTACTAGAAGTCACCAACAGCAACATTAGCTTTGGAGATGCACTATATAGTAGTTCAGTGGCT